>NC_069676.1:96895687-97200996 GCF_023699985.2 Odocoileus virginianus
TTGCTGATTCAAACCAATTGAATCAGAGTGAGACCACTGAATAGATTACTTCTGTTAATAGCATTCATTACATGATTCAGGCCAAAAAGTGATTAAAATATCTGCAGTAACACCATAATTTTCATATATAATTCTTGCTAAATGTCAAAATTATTTTTCTTCCTTAAACTAAGCAAAGCATGAGGCATCCTTAATCTTTAGAAACTAATGTTATCAAAGAAACCTCTTTTCATAAAGAATCTCACTTTTAATATTCTCCAGATTATAATCTTAACACATGGCTACAGGTAAAACTTTCTTTTTCATAATCAAAGTATTTTAAAATTCATTTTTAACTTAAATAGATCAATCTTAATGATTAGAACTTTGATCAATGATCTATGAAGTCTGTACCAGCTTGTAAAGTACAATTTATCTTAAATTAAAATGCTCCCTTATTTGACAAGACAATACAGTGTTCCATGTCATGCCATGAATTATATGGGTATACTTGTCAGTATAAATTTTCTGGCAACGGTAATAAAGAATGCTATCATTCATTTTATTGCTGGAGAGAATCATCGTTTCTTATTCATACTAATGCAGCATTTCCATTACTTCTTACAAAAGCCTTGGCAGTACTTCAAAATGAGTATTATTACACAATATTCTATTACAGCATGGTAAATATATGACTTTCTCTTCTATTATGTTCACAAATGTCCAAAGAGGGCTTCACTCTGATTTTACTGCTCTACTGTCAAGTGAGAAAAACTGACTTTTGGATTTCTGCCTTACTGAAAGGATGAATGGCTTTTTTTCCTGGAAGTCCTCTGGTACACCAGGGTGCATTGTCCTATCGCAGGCTTTGTTACTGACTTCTTTGCTTTTGCTTTAGCTCTTGAATGTAAAACTTTTTTTGGAAAGGTATCCAAAGCAGTCCTTGACATACTGTGATATGTTTAGAAATTAAAAGTAATAATTATGATGTATCAAATATTTTAGTAAAAATAAAAATCTGAACCTCATTAACTTTTGTTAAGGTATAGTTGATGTACAGTGTCATTTTGTCAGGTGTGTGCAGCCCAGTGATTCACAGTTGTTAAAGATTATACTCCCATTTATGGTTTTTAGAAAACACTGACTGTATCCTATGTTGTACAGTATATCCTTGTAGTTTATTTATTTTATAAATTACAGTAGTATGTAGCTCTTAACCCATGCATCTATCTTGCCTACCCCTCTAACACTTTCTCCACTGGTAAATTACTGGCTTGTTCTCTATATCTGTGAGTCTGTTTTTTACCCTATTTAGTTACTTATGTTGGAAGTATAGTTGATTTACAATGCTGTGTTAGTTCCAGGTGTATAACAAAGTGGTTCAGGTAAATATACATATATATCTAGTTTTTCCAGATTCTTTTTTCCATAAGTTATTATGAAATATAGAGTTCCCTGTGCCATATAGTAGATCCTTGTTGATTATTTATCTTGTATATAGTAGTGTATGTATGGTAATCCCAAACTCCTAATTTATCCCCCTCCCACTTTCCCTTTTGGTAACCATAAGTTTCTTCTCTATGTTTGTGGGTCTGTTTCTGTTTTGTGTATTAGTTCATTTTTTTTTCATAATTCACATACAAGCAGTATCATATGAGTCTTATGTTTCTCTGTTTGGCTTACTTCATTTAGTATGATAATCTCTAGGTTCAATCCATGTTGCTACAAATAGCATTATTCCATTTTTTATTGCTGAACCATATTCCATTATTTAAAATGCCACATCTTCTTTATCCATTCATTTATTGATGCACACTTAGTTTGTTTCTGTATCTTGACTATTGCAAACAGTGTCACTATGAACATTGGGGTGTATCTTTTCAAATTAGTGATTTCAAGTTCTTTTAACATCCAAGAATGAAATTGCTGGATGATAAGATAGTTCTGTTTTTAGTGTTTTGAGATGCCTCCATACTGTTTTCCATAGTGGTTGCAAAAATTTACATTATCATCAACAGTAGTTCACTTTCTCCACATTCTTACCATCATTTGTTATGAACTTATTAATTTTTAATCACCAAGAATGAGTAATAAAAGTAGCTTTACTTATTGAAGAGTTTGTGTTCTCTTGTTGACAGTAATTCGTATTGCTTAGCACATGCTTGACAGTGCTCACAAACATATAATATTCTATGAATGTTGGAATAATAGGTTGAAAGTTTTTCTTAAAACTGATTAAAATATTACTAATTATGAAAAATAAAGATCACAGAAAGGTTTCTGCTCATAGTAGCATTACATATAACTGCTGTAAAGTACATATTTTTTGATAAAATAAAACTTTAAGATACTAATATTAGATAGAATTTTTATCCATACTGAGTTTTTAGTGGATCAATCAAAACTTTTATAACAGAAAACACAATTGTTTTGTTTTTGTGTGTTAGAATATGCAGTGACAAAATGTAAACAGGGATTAAGAAAGTATTTGGATGTGTTTACTTTAAAAAAGATTCCATTATATTGACCATCTGCTTTGAAACATCAGAAGGATAAAATGATAACTAAAAGATTCAATAGGGTCTTAGAGATCACGATTTAGTTTTTTATTTTGAATTTTCATACTCAACCTTGCTTATTTCCAAGTTGTCCTGTTTATCACTCTGATTACATTTTCTTGATCTTCAAGATAATAGTCATTTGACTCACCTCCCCCGGTAATTAATCTTTTAAAACTCTGGACACACTGCAGAATGTTTGCTTTCATTTTCTGAATGGGAGACATGAGTAGATATTCTTGGGGTTCCATTCAAATAACTCCAAAATTGTACAGTCCTTACCAGTTTGACAATCCCCAATCTTGAGTTATTTCCATTGTCAACTTTCTCCATTTTCCCTTTTAAATTATTAAATTTATATTTCTTTGCAAATGACTTTTTCCTCTTCCTTTGTTTTTTAAATGGAATTAAGCAGTTTGTTACATACACAGGAAAACAAGATCAGCATGGCGTCAGCTGCCCGCATCCCTAGTCCCACAGGATGAAACCAAACCAGATGGTCCAGAAGACAGGAGACATGAGCAGTGGGTCATTTTAACATTGACCGGTCAGTGTTAGGTTATAGCCGAGCAGTGTTACACCCCCAAAGAGGGATGGGACATAGAGGGAAGGGAAGTCAAAGGGAAATACGCTGTGGCAGCTGTCCGTGAGACACAGAACGTCTGCAAGATAGGGAGGTGGCCGGTACATTGCTCCCACCATGTTCCAAGACGATCCTGAAACATTATGCCAAGACTTGGATCAATCTGTAGTAAGCCTCCCCTGTGTCTGGCTTACGTGGAAACATGCAGATTGCCAGGGCTCCCCAGTGGATCTGTTCTGCTATATTCACACAGACATTCTACTCGTCATTTATCATTTCAGCCCAAAGTTGGGCTTTCATTGTTCCCTGCTTTTGTCCAGTACTGTCTCTCCAGGGATTCCCTTAACTAAAAGCGCGCTCCAATTTCAAACCATTATTCCTTTTGTTCCTAAAGATATGCAGTGATCAAATCTAAGGATAAATTAATCTAACAAAAATCTATTTAATGGCAGCCCACTCCAGTACGCTTGCCTGGAAAATCCCATGGACAGAGGAGCCTGGTAGGCTACAGTCCATGGGGTTGCAAAGAGTCAGACACGACTGAGCGACTTCACTTCTTCACTTATTGTTTTTGGATTAAAGTAATGCAGCATCCATATTTTTTTTAGGATTTCACAATCTATCTCCAAATCTTTTCTAATCACTTCCAAACAACTGCATTATTCCAGTTAATCTGATTTCAGTCACCAGTTCCTGAGGATTTCTTATAACTTGGCACTTTTATTTATACCATTCCCCCTGCATATGGCAATTTTGCATGTCAATATTCTTTCCAGCAACAAAAATCTTTACAAATGATTCCTTCTTTACCATCCTTTCTTTGAACATTAACTGAACTTTCCCAGTTTTGACTTCCACATGTCTAGTTATACCCTTTATAATATATTACAGCTAACTTGTCTTATTGATATTTTCACATACAGAACATGTATCTCTACTGCATGAAATAGAGGAATTATGTTATTTTTTATTTCTATTTCTTATAACAAAGGTTATGCTTGATAAAAAATATGTGCAGAGAATTCCAAATGATTTACCATTGTTTCAAATTCAGGCAATATTTGCTACACTTGCTATTTAAGCATATGATCTCATGATCAAGAGAACAGTTAATATTAGAAAACTAACTTACAGAGAAATGTTATGTATGAACTCATTATATTTTAACCAGCCTTGCTTTATAATTGCTTATTTACTCTTAATTACATCTCTTTTCTTCATTCAAAATTGGTAAGAGAAGTATTAGCTTTAGTACTTATTCAGATTCCTAACTTGTTATGGTTTGAAAGTAGAACATTGATGAACCAAGGACACCCTTATAACTAATATATTACTGACTCTTTACCCCTAATGAGGAATTCTAACCCTCATGTAGGTTCTCTGGAACCTATATCATTTGTTACAGGATAATCTCAGAAAGTTTACATGAAGGAACATGGAGAGCTAGGTAGGGAGCAAGGAATATATAGGGAATTGGATACATGATTGACTTATTACCCCTCTGGGTGATTAGGAATCTGTTATGATAAGGAGCCTCTCAGGTGCCATGTATACTGCACTTCAGCAAGGTTCCTCTGAAAGCTGAGAGACTTGTACACTGGGGGATATTAACACTTTCAAAATTCCAGGGAGAGCTGGACAAGATTTTACAAATTCCTTGGCCCAGAGGCAGAAAGTTGAGTGCACAAAGGGTGTCTGCAATCACAGAATTTATTCATGGTTCAGTTCAGTTCAGTTCAGTCTCTCAGTCGTGTCCGACTATTTGCGACCCCATGGACTGCAGCACGCCAGGCCTCCCTGTCCATCACCAACTCCCGGAGTTTACTCAAACCCATGTCCATCGAGTTGGTGATGCCATCCAACCATCTCATCCTCTTGTTGTCCCCTTCTCTTCCTGCCCCCAATCCCTCCCTGCATCAGGGTCTTTTCCAATGAGTCAGCTATTCATATGAGATGGCCAAAGTATTGGAGTTTCAGCTTCAGCATCAGTCCTTCCAATGAACACCCAGGACTGATTTCCTTTAGGATGGACTGGTTGGATCTCCTTGCAGTCCAAGGGAATCTCAAGAGTCTTCTCCAACACCACAGTTCAAAAGCATCAATTTTTCAGCGTTCAGCTTTCCTCACAGTCCAACTCTTACATCCATACATGACCACTGGAAAAACCATAGCCTTGACTAGACGGCCCTTTGTTGGCAAAGTGATGTCTCTGCTTTTTAATATGCTATCTAGGTTGGTCATAACTTTCCTTCCAAGGAGTAAGTGTCTTTTAATTTCATGGTTGCAGTCACCATCTGCAATGATTTTGGAGCCCAAAAAATAAAGTCTGACACTGCTTCCACTGTTTCCCCATCTATTTCCCATGAAGTGATGGGACCAGATGCCGTGATCTTAGTTTTCTGAATGTTAAGCTTTAAGCCAACTTTTTCACTCTCCTCTTTCACTTTCATCAAGAGGCTTTTTAGTTCTTCTTCAGTTTCTGCCATAAGGGTGGTGTCATCTGCATATCTGAGGTTACTGATATTTCTCCCGGCAATCTTGATTCCAGCTTGTGCTTCTTCCAGCCCAACGTTTCTCATGATGTACTCCGCATATAAGTTAAATAAGCAGGGTGACAATATACAGCCTTGACGTATTCCTTTTCCTATTTGGAAACAGCTTGTTGTTCCATGTCCAGTTCTAACTGTTGCTTTCTGACCTCATGGTACCTTTAGCTAAAGTCAGTTGTGACCCAAGATAATGTGCAGTGGTTTCCAGTCATGGTGAAACACCACAAGTGCTTCTGGGTAGTTTTGGGAAGCTCCAAAACAATCTTTAGCATGTACTTCCAAGATGTATCAGTTGTCTGGTAGTATCTGACTTCATGAAACTTCTGCTTTATCTTCAGTTTGTCCTTACTCTGATTCACGGGCATGGCTGGGTTTATGAAACACAGTCATTGCAGTTCTGCCCTGTGCTGAACATTCTCTTTGTTAGGCACCTCTTCTGTTAGTTTATGGCTAAGTTCATGAAGAACAGTTGCATGGCATTCTCCATATTTTCACTAGGTGTAACAAAACTTGCAACAAATCACAGTATCCAGCAACGAGAGCAAAGGACTTGTGCTTCCTGGTGTCTACCAAAATACTGAAACCATTGTGTGTCCCCGTAGAGATGAAAAGTCTTGTCTTGTCTTCGTTAGTGTTGCTTTTTCTCCACGTGGCTCCCAGAAATGACTCTTTTTATGATGTTATGAATGTTACCTCCAGGAGAGACAGAATTCTTCTTTTTGCTACATTACCAACATGTAGAGAAGTACATGGTGTATATTAGGCACTATTCTTGAATGAGTGAATGAATAATTGTCTTACATAATTTTTAGTTAAATAGCTCCTTCATATTTTTTCCTAACAACCTTCTTTATCCCCTGAGATGCATATGGTCAAGAATGAGGAGGTATGAAAGAAGGGGTTATACCAAGACACAAATATAAGTAATACATGTCATAATATTTAAGCTCTGAAATTTACCATCTCTGGCATTAAAATGTAGAGATCCTTGCACAAGAAAATTAATCATACATGGATGTGACAGTAATTGGCCAGATATGCCACGTGTATCCAAATTCCAGTAGGCGTGAACCAAATCTGCTGCATTTGAAACACGTTTAATGCTTATTTTTTGCCATGGTTGTGGTTCTGCTGCTTTATATTAAAAAAAAAGAGAGAGAAAACTACCTTTGAAGAAACGATTCAAGTTCTTCTGTGAAAATTATTTTATTTATTATAAATGAAATCATACATTTTGTGAGTTTTAAGGGTGATTGCAACCTCTGAAATTTTTAAATTAAAAAATATATGGCCCCAAAATTCTGTTTTCCAAGGACATATCACTGAGAAGTAACATGATCCAGCACCTAAATTCCAATTTAATGCTTTTGTACTTCGTATTTTCACTTAAATTCTCATTGTTGTTTTCTCTAAGTCATGTCCAATGCCTTGTGATGCCATGAACTGCAGCACGCCAGGATTCGCTGCCCTTAACTGCCTGCCAGCGTTTTCTCAAATTCATGTTCATTGAGTCAGTGATGCCATCCAATCAGATCCTCTGATGCCATCCAATCAGATCCTCTGCCGCTGGCTTCTCCTCCTGCCTTCAGTCTTTCCCAGCATCAGGGTCTTTTCCAATGAGTAGTCTTTTTACAGTAGGTGCCCAAAGTATTGGAGTTTCAGCTTCAGCATCAGTCCTACCAATGAATATTCAGGGTTGATTTCCTTTGGGATTAACTGATTCCCTTTCTGCCCAAGAGACTCTCAGGAGTATTCTCTGCACCACAGTTTGACAGCATCAGTTCTTCAGCATTCATCCTTTTTATGGTCCAGCTCTTACATCTGTTTATGACTACTGGAAAAACCATACTTTGACTATACAGATCTTTGTTGGCAAAGTGATGTCTCTGCTTTTTAATGTGCTAAGTTTGTCATAGCTTTTTTCCAAAAGAGCAGGGATCTTTTAATTTTGTGACTGCAATCACTGTCCTCAGTGATTTTGGAGCCCACAAAAATAAAATCTGTCACTGTTTCCATTGTTTCCCCATCTATTTGCCAGGAAGTGATGGGACCAGATGCCACGATCTTAATTTTTTGAATGCTGAGTTTTAAGCCAGCTTTTTCACTCTCCTCTTCCATCTTTCATCAACAGGCTCTTTAGTTCCCCTTCACTTTCTGCCATAAGGGTGGTTTCATCTGAAGTTGCTTATATTCCTCCCAGCATTCTTGATTCCAGCTTGTGCTTCTTCCAGCCCAGTGTTTCTCATGATGTAGTCTGCATATAAGTTAACAGGGTGACAATATAGAGCCTTGCTGTGCTCTTTTCCTGATTTGGAACCAGTCTGCTCTTCCATGTTCAGTACTAATTGTTGCCTCTTGACCTGCATACAAGTTTCTCAGGAAACGGGTAAGGTGGTCTGGTATTTCCATCTCTTTAAGAATTTTCCACAGCTTGTTGTAATCACACAGTCAAAAGTTTTAGCTTAGTCAATAAACAGAAGTAGACTTAAAAAAATTTCCTTGCTTGTTTTATGATCCAGCAGCTGTTGGCAGTTTGATTTCTGGTTCCTCTCGTTTTCTAAACCCAGTTTGTACATCTAGAAGTTACTGGTTCACATGCTGCTGAAGCCTAGTTTGAAGGATTTTGAGCATTATGATGCTGGGATGTGAAATGAGCACAATTGTATGTTTTGTACATTCTTCATCATTGCCTTTCTTTGGGATTGGAATGAAAACTGACCTTTTCCAAAATTTAAACAATGGGTAAGTTTTATTAAATAATATCAGTTGATAATTCTATAGTGATAATCTAAAAACTAACTTACCAATAAAATTTAGGAGAAAATGGATTCCACATATTGAGAGGCTTCCCAGGTGGCTCAGTGGGAGAGTCTGCCTGTCAATGCCACCTACTGAGAGAACAATGATATAAAATACTATTGCTGCTTTAGAAGCTTAGCTTTTCTTTCAGATATTTCTATCCTTATGAAGTTTGTAAAAATTGATGTTAAAGTTCTAGAAATGAAGAACAGATTAGTGCTTTCTGTTGGTCCTTTAATGGACCGGAACCTGGTGGTCCGGAGTTGACGATGAGAAAGTGAGAGAGAGAAAGAGGCTGCCATCCCCTGGTTTACGCGGAATAAAGCCCTGTTCTTAGCGCTCGTGCGGCTGCACATAGGCACCGGCGCCCTCTCGAGTGGGTGAAGGCACAGGGTGCCTTCTCGAGAGGGTCTTAGAGCCCCGGGCAAGAAAGTGAGCTCAGCGGGCCTCTGCGCTCTAAGGAATTAGCCTGAAAGAGAGAGAAGAGGAAAGAGAGAAAGACACGGAGACCCAAGCTCTGATGGAGCAAAGGTGTTTTTATCAACATGGTGTGGGTATATATACTGTCTTACAAGGTAGTTATTCTCAGCAAAGATAAAAATTAAAATTCCAGATATACAAAACATAAGAGATCCCTATAAAAGAGAGAGTTGCAAACAAATCACTTTTTACCGTATGGTTCATAAAAAGGAAGAGGGTACTTATCACCATAATGAGAAATGCCTGGATTCCTCAGCCCCGGGAAAGGTGTGCCTCTCCTCTTAATTCCTGAATGTTCAGGAATTAATAAGGGCCAGAGGGTTCCTGACAGATCCAAAACTGCATACAGGAAGCCTCTTGTTAAATGCTTCCTGACACTTTCCAGGGATTAGAGACAAGGTAGAAACTGTATTGGTGTGGCTGTAAAAGGACAATAGAAAAAATCTTGGTAGTGATGGAATTTCTGTGTCTTGACTGTAGTGTAAAAGTCCCAGTTCTAACAATGTATGTATTTTGTAAGACCCTGCCACTGTTGACTGAGCAAGAATACATGGGGCTTCCCAGGAGATTCAGCAGTGAAGAATCTGCCTGCCAATGCTGGGTACTCAGGTTCGACCTTGGATGGAGAAGATCCCCTGGAGAAGGAAATGGCAACCCACTCCAGTATTTTTGCCTGGGAAATCCCATGGACAGTGGAGCCTGGTAGGCTATAGTCCATGGGGTCACGAAGAGTCAGGTACAACTCGGTGACTGAACAGCAGCAACAAAGGATACTTAAGGTCGTTATTCCTTTTGTACAGGTTCACGTGAATTCTGCAACTTCATGTGAATTGCAATTAGCTCAATTGATTTAAACCGTGAACCTACTAAATACAGTGACAGCTTAGAGTTTTGTCGTTTTGAGAGTATGCTATAATAGAAATAAAAATAAAATTGATATTCAGAGTTTCAAGTTTCTATGTATGTAACATGTTTGGGGGAAAATATTGAATTTATTTATGGAAGTTAAGATAGTTTATAGCGACTGTATACTTTGACTTGTTGGGATAGTGTATTATAATAGGAAGCCTGATATTTTTATTGCTAGTTTGGTGTTTCCTATTTTTTCAATTACCTATAGCTTTAAGGTAAATTTTGTGATCCTCATGTTAGCCTTTCTATATCATTTCTTAGGCCAGTATATATTTCAGTGATTTTAATGTGCATATAATAATAGTATCACTTCATTACATTGTTTTCTTGTTCTACTGTAAAGCCAGGGTAAATAAAACCAGAAAAAGTATGATAATATTTCTGTGATATATATATGTTGTAATTTAATAATATAAAAATGTTACTTCTGGCATTTTTGTAACACTATTTGACCACTAGAACGTCCTCCTGGCCTAACTGACCAGTTTTGTAAAATGTGGGTGTGGGCTTGACTTTCTAAGTTAGCTTCTTGTGTAAATTCTCAAATACATAAGGCTTCTGGAATAGAGTATAAGCTTTCAAAGTGCACCAGACATGTCAGACTAGTGGGTAAGAAGTGCTCCTGGAGGAGATTTAGTTAGAGAGACTGAGAGTCACATGTTTAAACCCCCTTGCATACTATCGTGCTGTAATTATCTGAATTGTAGGTTATCAGTGATATCTTGGCAGCAATTACTGTGGGCTATGACATGATATTTATCTTCACAGAGAATTAGGAGGCATATCCTAGCATTGCATAGCTAACCCTTTTATTTGTGTATTTATCTATTTAATTTTTGTGTCCAAATATAAAGGTGGAAATGTTATTTACCATTTGACTATGTTTTGTTTTAAAGAGTGAACATTTTCATCATTGTATGCAGAGGGAGAAAAAAAGAGCATAGAGAACAAATTCTTTATTCAGGATCTAGAAATATGTTCTGAAGGAAAAAAAAAAAGGTGCGTTTTTAAGCAGAGATGTACAAGAAATTTTGACAAAAAGGATTCTCATTCATATGCCTAAGGGTAAAGTCCCTTTGCCACTTTGTTCATTAAAAATGATTCTGAAGATCTACTCAGTCTCCAGCCACTTCAGATTAGCTCTTTTCCATGTCAAGGACTCACCTGCTAAAATGACTTTTTCTTTACTCCTGTATTTTTTCTTTCTTTTCAGTGTCTCTCATATCCAGAGTACTTTTAGCTCTTGGAAGAGAAAGCTTCATACACTATAACTACACTCTTCATACTCTCCCCAGTTTAACCATTTTAAGACTCACAAGATCAAACCTTTTTCCTCAGGTTTAGATATTGATTTTTTTTTTCCTGCCAAGAATACTGCTTATTCCAGATATACCACTGTTAGAATAACTTCCTCCCTAGACAATGATAATCTACAAGGCATAGAGATCAATATCAATTATCTCAATTCAGATGTGAATAATAAATCAGTCAGCCCTAAAACAAACAAAATCTGTCTAAGTTTTAAAGGTAATAAAAAGATAGAAGAAATTGTGAATACAAAACGTAAGGGAATTACCTCTTGATTACTCAGAACACCTTTTTTTTTTTCTTGATTCTTTGTGTATCTGTGTGTTCGGATGTGCAGATAATCAGAAATGTTTCAAAAGGCAAAACAGCTACAATCTCAGAAATTCTAGATGACTGGTGGGAAAGTAAACAATTGATATCTTTTAAATAGCTTAAAACGGTGAAGTGAAGTCGCTCAGTCATGTCCGACTCTTTGCGACCCCATGGACTGTAGCCTACTGGTGGGCTCCTCCGTCCATGGGATTTCCCAGGCAAGAGTACAGGAGTGGCTTGCCATTTCCTTCTCCAGTGGGTCTTCCAGACTCAGGGATGGAACCCGGGTCTCCCTCATTGCAGGCAGACGCTTTACCGTCTGAGCTACAAGGGAAGCCTTTAAAATGGTAAAGATGGTAATATATTAAGCATTTTAAACAAAGAGTGATGGTGAGTGTCTGCATGTTCAGTCATGTCTGATTATTTGCAGCCCTTCGGACTGTAGCCCACCAGGCTCCTCTGTCCATGAGACTCTCCAGGCAAGGACACTGGAGTGGGTTGCCATTTCCTCCTCCAGGGGATCCTCCCAACCCAGGGATCGAACCTATGTCTTCTGCAGCTCCTGTATTACAGGTGGATTCTTTACCCATGTAGCCATCATGGAAGCCCTTGAACAACGGGGATGACTTCTTGTTTCATTTTATTTATAAACAACCACATTTTTAGAGAAAACCTGACTCTGGGAGGTAAGATTGTCTAAAGTGTGAGGAATTATCTCATTTTGTCCAAATGTATTTTATTTAAAAGTATTTAGTATTCTGTCATTAAAAATATTTTCAAGTTTATAGCCATCACTTTATTAGTCTGGTTGAAATTAAATTTGAAACAGTAAAACACAAAAATACAAAGTGACAATGACATGAAAAATTTTCTTGAATAAAAAAAAAATGTGCTTGTATGAGCGACTGAACTGAACTGACTGACTTGTATTTACGGCACTGAAATAGGGCAGGCTTGCAAAACCAGCTTGATTCAAGGTCTTGTGCAATTAAATCTGGGTTGTATTTGATGTCAAATATTACAAATTCAGTTTGCCTAGAAACGCAGCCCTATTTACCAACTGTTTATTGAGTTAAACATAAAAAATATTAAACACTTTTCCTCTAAGACTATTAAAAGTGGTAATAAAATCTGAGAAAGCATCCTGTTATCATGAACTTTGAGAGCACCTACTTATGGAGCAGATTAATTATAGAAGACAAGAGGCAACATTTTCCGGATGTGAAGCTGTAGGTAGTCTAACCATATTCACAGCTGAAAATTAATATTATCTAGAACTCATACTGATGTAATCATATTGAACTTGCTACTTCAAGTATGGGGTAAATAATTTGCATGGATAGAGGAAACAAGAAATCATCAGTCATTGCAGAATTTAAAGTATCTTAAAAAAAATCATATGCTTAGTTGTAAAAAAGTTTGAATGCTTTATATTCTTTGAACAAAGGTAAACCTTAACATAGCTTCTTAAGTCTTTTGGACCACTATCAAAATTCTTCAGTTTCATCACATTTCTACCACCTGACGAAGTGCCATGGGAGCTGATCAGACCGAGTATATCTGCTATGAACATCCTCAGTACAAGCAAGAGGTACTGCCCATGATCAGCTACTGATTTTATTTTTTTTCCCCTCATATGCTTTCTTTAATCTCCCTCCCTTCTAATGCAACCCTTTGAATAAATGTGTTGTTACGACCAAGAATGGCTATGGCGCACAGCACCCTGTATTTTCATGCATGCTTCTTTGAACTATGAATGGAAACTTAGTTTGCAACAGTCACCTAACTAGCCAACTAACCAGGTGCTCCTCAGACTTTCTTTCAAGTTATTTGATGTTGAAACAGAAACACTCATCTGATAGTCAATGGAATAATAAGCATAGAGAGGTTGTACTTCAATGCTTCTTGGTCCAAAAACTATTTTTCCAGACTCGCTATTGAGTTTATAATTTCTCATGAATGTCATGAAAGAGAACCTAAGTATTTAAATGATCTAAAAATAGAATTGGTGCTCCCCTGGGGGCCCAGTGGTAAAGGACCTGCCTGCCAGTGCAGGAGAGGCAGTAAACTGAGGTTTGATCTCAGGAAGATCCCCTGGAGGAGGTAATGGGAACACGCGCCAGCATTGTTGCCCGGGAAATCCCATGGATGGAGGAGCCTGGCAGGCTGCAGTTCATGGGGTCACAGTCAGACATGACTTAGCGACTAAATAACAGCAAAAATAGAATTATTTATCCTGCAGATAAAAGATGAAAAGTTCATGTGCTTCTGATAAGCCTTAGCTTGTGTTCTGCTAATATGACCCTGACTATAGACTTGAGGACGGACGCATTTCTTAAGCTACCTAGCACGTCCTCACTCATTCTCCCTTGATTTTTCACAGATGCTATCTCCTTCACCTGGGCATTTTCCTGTGGTTCAGGAAGAGTCGGGGAGAATGACTACCGAATGGGGACTTGAAAATAAAATTGGCTTTAAACTATTACCTGTGTTCTTTCAAGTCTAATGTCTTCTTTCATGTCCTAATGTTATCATTGCCACAGAGGAAAAAGCAAAGTACCTGTGTGCACATCCAAAACATGACTTCAAGGCAAATAACTAAGAATTAAATAGATCAATGAAAGGAAAGACACCTTGGACAAGGTCACTTAGATTTGATTAAATATATTAAATTGCTTAATGCTGTTTTGTGAATTTAACTTATCAAAGTCACTCCTTTGATCATCACACTTAAAAAGTAAAAAATATGCCATGAATACTTCTAACAAAATAACATTGAGTCAGAAGGCATAAAAAACTTTCAAGTCTAATGGGTCACTAGTAAACCTTGTTCTCTCCTGTAAATAATGCATATTTTCTGAACTTCCAACCTAGCTCCTATGTGCAAGACACTTTTGTGCTCTTTAATTGCAGAACAAGGGAATGAAATGATCATATTAGAAAACTAGAAACAGCCATTCCCTACTTTCCAAACGCTATAATTCAACTCACATTTATGAATATTTCTTGATATTTTCCCTTTTCTTTCCATTTGCAAGTTAATGACTTAGTTTCCACCCCAGTGATGTAGCACCTATATACATTCTAACATATAACCATATCTTTGTTTTTACTCAACTTTTAATTAGAGCTCTGTGCCATCATGATCAAGGTCTTTCATAGATATAAATGCTGTTTAGTTTAACAATCTTAATGGCTTACTTTAGCCGAAAAATAAAACCCTTTGAGTGGCTGGGGGCTTTTTGGTTGATTCCTGCTTACATGAATCAGTCATGCATCAATCCGTGCCCTTCTGTGCATTTCAAGACTCACTTATATGAAACATTTAAAGATTGCCTAGTAAAAGTTGGCTTAAAACTCAATATTCAGAAAACTAAGATCATGGCATTTGGTCCCATCACTTCATGGTAAATAGATGGGGAAACAGTGGAAACAGTGGCAGACTTTATTTTTTGGGGCTCCAGAATCACTGCAGATGGTGACTGCAACCATGAAATTAAAAGACGTTTGCTCCTTGGAAGAAAAGTTATGACCAGCCTGCACAGCACATTAAAAAGCAGAGACATTACCGCCAACAAAGGTCTATCTAGTCAAAGCTATGGTTTTTCCTGTAGTCATGTATGGATGTGATTGTTGGACTATATAGAAAGTTGAGTACAGAAGAATTGATGCTTTTGAACTGTGGTGTTGGAGAAAACTCTTGAGAGTCCCTTGGACTGCGAGGAGATCCAGCCAGTCCATCCTAAAGGAAATCAGTCCTGAATATTCATTGGAAGGACTAATGCTGAAGCTGAAGCTCCAGTACTTTGGCCACCTGATGTGAAGAACTGACTCATTGGAAAATACCCTGTTGCTGGGAAAGACTGAAGGTGGGAGGAAAAGGGGACGATAGAGGGTGAGATGGTTGGATGGCATCACCAACTCAATGGACATGAGTTTGGGTAAACTCCAGGAGTTGGTGATGGACCGGGAGGCCTGGCGTGCTGCAGTTCATGGGGTCCTAAAGAGTCGGACACGACTGAGAGACTGAACTGAACTGAACTAGTAATGTGAGTTAACATTTGGCTCTTTCTCCTTGAGCAGTTATCTCCCTAGCACCTTGAATAATTTATCCTTTTTCATATATTAGATAATTTTTATTCATTTTTAATTGAAGTATAAATAATGTACAATATTACATAAGTAAAAGTATATGATATAGTGATTCAAAATTTTTAAAGATTAAACTCAATTTATAGTTATAAAATATTGGCTATATTCCCATGTTGTACAATATAACCTTGTAGCTTATTTTGCACATATTATTTTGTAGCTGTTCATCTCCTACCCTTATATTTACCTTCCCTACTTTCCTCTCCTCACTGGTGACCACTAGTTTGTTCTCTGTCTCTGAGTCTGCTTCTTTCTGTTATATTCACTGGTTTGTTATGTATTTTTTAGATTCCACATTTAAGTGATATATTGCAGTATTTATCTTGCTCAGTCTGACTTATTTCACTTAGCATAATACCCTCCAGGTCCATCAATGTTTCAAATGGCAAAATTCCATTCCTTTTTATGACTAAGTAATATTCCATTGTGTATATGTGTGTGTGCATGTCTATACGTGTGTGTGTGTGTGTATGTATATATCACATCTTTTTCATTTATTCATCTGTTGATGGATACTTAGGTTGCTTCCATATCTTGGCAACTTTAAATAGTGCTGCTATGAACATTGGAGTGTATGTATCTTTTCAAATTAGTGTTTTGATATATTAGTTTTTTTGATATATATTTGAGAGTGGAATTTCTGGATCATATGGTAGTTCTATTTGTAGTTTTTGAGAAACCTCCATAGTGTTTCCAGAGTGGTTGAACCAATTTGCATTCCTACCCACAGTAATATGAGGGCTTCCATTCTTTATGACTCAGTTTATTCAGGAAATAATTTCATCATTCTGTTCTTCAGGTCCTTCTCTTACGAGTTCCAGGAGGACTCTACACAGACTTTTTTCTTGTCATTTGTTCATACTAAAAAAATTGTCTGTTTATTGTCAATTGCTTCAAAGTATTCACTGTCTCCAGGTTTAGCATAAAGTTTAGCATACAGCAGGCACTCATTGAAAAGTAACAGCCCACTAGCAAATCAGTTTCACAGTTGGCACTATCCATGTCTCATTCCCAAAGAATTTGTTGTATATGATCAGTGCTGGTATAAAGGGTGCTTAGTAATCTTTATTGAGTGAACACATGAATGAATGAATGAATGAGGACATTTCATTCCATTTGTTTTATATTATCTTGGATTCCTGTGTTAGGAATATCTCTGACCACATTTTCTGCAATTCATTTAAAATTTTAATACATATCAGCATAGAATATGTAGCTTAAATATTTTATAATTTTGAATATATAACAGGTATTTATGCATATAAAATAATAATAGCAACAAAAGTTATTTCTAACTCAAAATATATTGATAGAACTTTTTCTCACATAATTATTATACACTAATACCTTTTATATGTATTGCTTTGATCACACTAATGCACATATATATACACTCACACACTGATGTGAAGCATCTCTTTAATTTCTAATTTTTCTTATCTGCCTCTGTATCACATTTATTTGAAATAGTAAAACAAAAGTTAACATCACTACATGTTCTTCTGTGTGTGTGCTCAGTCAAGTCCAGCTGTTTTTGACCCCATGGACTATAGACTACTAGGCTCCTCTGTCCATGGAAATTTCCAGGCAAGAATACTGGACTGGGTAGCCATTCCCTTCTCCAGCGGGTCTTCCTGACCCAGGGATCAAACCTGGGTCTCTTAATGTCTCTTGCATTGTCAAGTGGATTCTTTACCACTGTGCCACCTGAGAAGCCCATGTCACTACATGTTTTGATAGAGAAGCCAAGCTCTCCAGAATTACTATCCACATACCACTGAAAGATTAATTAGTAATCTGAGACTTATTCATGTAACAGTTTTATACTAACATAGAGTTTGTTTAATACCACATAATTCTATGCTTCCTCCACATTGCTAGTTGAGTTTAGAACTGCAAGGTAATTAAAAATTTTAAGCACAATAAAAGTGATATAGAAAAATATCTAACCATGCAAAATATATGAATTAAATGTTCTGAGGACAAATTGCAATGTTTGAATTATCAAAAAAAAAAAAGCAGTTGGGAAAATATATAGTAGCCACAGGCTGTTGAAGAAAGTCAGGAAACCACTAGACCATTCAGGTATGACCTAAATCAAGTCCCTTATGATTATACAGTGGAAGTGACAAATAGATTCAAGGTATTAGATCCGATAGACAGATTGCCTGAAGAACTATGGATGAAGGCTCGTGACATTGTACAGGAGGCAGGGATCAAGACCATCCCCAAGAAAAAGAAATGCCAAAAGGCAAAATGGTTGTCTTAGGAGGCCTTACAAACAGCTGAGAAAAGAAGTGAAAGGCAAAGGAGAAAAGGAAAGATATACCCATTTGAATGCAGAGTTCCAAAGAATAGCAAGGAGAGATAAGAAAGCCTTCCTCAGTGATCAATGCAAAGAAATAGAGAAAAACAATAGAATGAGAAAGACTAGAGATCTCTTCAAGAAAATTAGAGATACCAAGGGAACATTTCATGCAAAGATGGGCTCAATAAAGGACAGAAATGGTATGGATCTAACAGAAGCATAAGATATTAAGAAGAGGTGGCAAGAATACACAGAAGAGCTATACAAAAAAATATCTTCACGACCTAGATAATCATAATGATGTGATCACTCACCTAGAGCCAGACATCCTGGAATGTGAAGTCAAGTGGGCCTTAGAAGCATGACTATGAACAAAGCTAGTGGAGGTGATAGAATTCCAGTTGAGCTATTTCAAATCCTAAAAGATGATGCTGTGAAAGTGCTGCACTCAACATGCCAGCAAATTTGGAAAACTCACCAGTGGCCACAGGAAAAGGTCTGGAAAGGACTGGAAAAGGTTGGTTTTCATTCCAGCCCCTCAGAAAGGCAATACCAAAAAATGCTCAAACTACTGCACAATTACAATCATCTCACACGCTAGCAAAGTAATGCTCAAAATTCTCAAAGTGAGGCTTCAATAGTACGTGAACCATGATCTCCCAGATATTCAAGCTGGATTTAGAAAAGGTATAGGACTCAGAAATTAAATTGCAAACATCTGCTGGATCAACAAAAAAGCAAGCAAGTTCCAGAAAATTATCTAACTCTGGTTTATTGACTATGCCAAACCCTTTGACTGTGTGGATCACAACAAACTGAGGAAAATTCTTCAAGAGATGGGGAAACAGACCACCTGACCTGACTCTTGAGAAATCTGTATGCAGATTTCAGGAAGCAACAGTTAGAACTGGATATGGAACAACAGACTGGTTTCAAATAGGGAAAGAAGTACATAAAGGTTATATATTGTCACATTGCTTATTTAACTTACATGCAGAGTCCATCATGAGAAATGCTGGGTTGGATGAAGCACAGCTGGAATCAAGATTGCCGGGAGAAATGTCAATAACCTCAGATATGCAGATGATACCACACTTATGGCGGGAAACAAGGAGAACTAAAGAGCCTCTTGATGAAAGTGAAAGAGGAGAGTGAAAAAGTTGGCTTAGAACTTAACTGTCAGAAAACTGAAATCATGGCATTTGGTCCCATCACTTCATGGTAAATAGATGGGGAAACAGTGGAAACATTGACAGACTTTATTTTTTTGGGCTCCAAAATCACTGCAGATGGTGACTGAAGACATGAAATTAAAAGACCCTTGCTCCTTGGAAGAAAAGTTATGACCAATCTAGACAGCATATTAAAAAGCAGAGACATCACTTTGCCAACAAAGATCTGTCTATTCAAGGCTATGGTTTTTCCAGTAGCCATGTATAGATGTGAGAGTTGGACTATAAAGAAAGCTGAGCACAGAAGCATTGATGCTTTTGAGCTGTGGTGTTGGAAAAGATTCCTCAGAGTCCCTTGGACTTCAAGGAGATCCATCCAGCCAGTCAATCCTAAAGGAAATCAGCCCTGAGTATTCATTGGAAGGACTGATGTTGAAGCTGAAACTCCAATACTTTGGCCATCTGGTGCGAAGAAATGATTCATTTGAAAAGACCCTGATGCTGGGAAAGATTGAGGCCAGGAGAAGAAGGGGATGACAGCGGATGGGATTGTTGGATGGTATCACCGACTCAATGGGCATGAGTTTGAGTAAACTCCAGGAGTTGGTGATGGACAGGGAGGCCTGGCATGCTGCAGTTCATGCGGTCCCAGAGTCAGACATGACTGATTGACTGAACTTATGAACTATATTTGATTTAATTAGCCATAAAGTACTTAAAAAATTTTTTTTTTTACTTAAGCCATTTCAAATTGGGTTTTATTTTGCTGACTATATCTTGCTCTTTTTAACACCTAAATAATATGTTATTGGTTAGCCACATTTCTGAAAAGAGTTTTCTTTCTTTTTTGTCCTATTATTTCTGAGTGTTTTAGGATGTATCATTATGTCTACAGATGTTCTTTAACCTCGATTTATAGAAGGACTGTTGTGGCTATTTTTTGTTTGTCTATCTCATCTTTTCTGTTGGAAATCACCCTATCTAGTTCACAGATGAGGAAATTGATGTTAGGTTAATTTATCTACCACCAGCTCTTAAGTGATGGAACTAAGATTCTAAGACTGTGTAAACCCAGGGAATATAATTGCAGTGAAATGTTTCTAATACAAGCTTACTTATGATAAGCCAAATGAGTAAGTAGGGTAGACCTCAGATGGGTGCAGAAGAAATATAAGGAAGAGAGGGATGACTGTCCATTGATGCTATTGCTTGGTCATTTCCATCCAAAAGCACCAAGAAACTAGGTCAAGTTTAGTTTGGATCTGAAAGGTCAAATTTGCTTTAGAGAAATAAGCAGGCAGGTTAGGAAGATGAAGCTTAAAAGTCCTTTCTTTATCTCAGAATGGAATCTAATATCCAATCCATCCTTTCTGGTTGAAGTTCAGATTTCTTGATATTCTGAAAACAATCCAACACACCGTGGCTCCTCTGGGAAGAGGTTTTCAAGACTCTCCGTCAATCCACTTGCTGAGCTGCAGCCAGACTTGGCTTTAGAGGGCCACCCTTTGATGCAAATGTGAAGTGTGTGTTATCACAGCATTTTCTGAGAATACTGTCTACCGGAGATTGTTCTGTAGAAAAAGATCTTGGAGGAAAAGGTTTGAGGAATTTGAGAAACACTGCATACAGTATCTTCATTTTGGAAAGTATAGTGTGCATTAAAAAACTAAAGACTCTTCAAAATTATTCATTTAATGTATTTTTTTCTAAATGAATTTAACAATAATATTTCCCTCTGAAATACCAATTAGCATTGTATGCCAAGAAAATCTGACTCAAAAATCAATATGAAATTTTAAATCATAACACTTTTGTCATTTCTTGACATTTATTTCTTAATAAAATCACAAGCTCAAGGTTGTGATAAGCAAAAGCATTTAAGTACAAAAATGAAATTAACATTTTAGCATTCTTATTGTTAGTACTCTGAGGTGTTATTGATTGCGTTTGACAAAATTTGCATATTCTGTCATTAAAAGTCTAATTTGATCAATTCATACCTATATAAAATTTCTATGTTTGTTCTAAAGGTCACATAGTTGTCCTTCCCAATTACTCATACACAGTAATTTATCATATGTGTATCTGAGAAATATCCATCTTTCTGGCAAAATAGCCTCAATTCAGAGTTCCCAGTTTGCCAGGCAGCAAGAACACTGATGGCATACAATTAGAACAGTGTGGAAAGCTCGGCTCAGTTATACTCCTCAGTGTGAGTTATATGCAGACCTTCCCAGGTTTCATTTTCATGAGCTCCATCCTGTTCCGCTGCTGGATCAGAAGAGGATTAGAACCTGAGAGACACTAAGAGTGGAGCAGAGCGGTGCTCAGGGAGCTCTCTGAACACTTAACATTTGGGAATATTTGGCCATGATAAACATGATCATCAGATTGTCTAGAAACATTGAGCCTTGAAGCGATAGAAACCTCAGTTCACTTCTAATTGGAAAAAGGAAGAAATCACAAAAATGGACTTCACTCTTTGAATTTGCTTTACCCTTGGTCAGTTAAATTATACTACTCTGTGCCTTACCAGTCATTGTTTTACATACAAAGAAATGAGATGTTAAGGATGCTATGAGAATCCTATCACTTTTAATAATTATTTGTAAAGCCAATATATAAATGCATTTTATTGAATTTATAAACATTTCTAAAAATGCAAGTATCTCATAATAGGCTTTGACTAAACTTACGTCCTATCTCTCTTTGCTTACAGAGTCAGCTTTAATCTTTGAGGGCACACAGGGGCGTGCTGCCTCTACTAGTGAAATAAAACCCACATTCTCAGATGCTTAAGCTGGGGGAGCATTTCCAGAGAGGAAGTAACAGGAGCAAGTGGCAGTACCCCCGTCACTCTGGATTTTATCTTCTCTTGATGTCATTTCATTTGCTTTCTCTGCCATTAACAAGCACACTATCTTGGAACCACAGCTAACCCTTTACCCATCTGCCCACTCAAAACTACTTTGTTTAGTAGGAGATACCTGAAACTTCCAAAGGACTTCATTAAAGACAACATAGAAAAAATTAGGCACAAGTGATATATCTATACAAGGGAGGAATTCCAAGCTTACCATATCAAGCTTGCTCCCTAGATACATAAGGGCCATCCAATTTCAACTTACTGTCTAAATCACTCACTTCTAAGATCACAAGCTTTCAGTTGTGACATGAAATTAAGAGTTTCATTGCCCAGATTAGTCTAAATCTAAGCCTATCTTCCAACAAAGATCCATTTAGTCAAAGCTGTGGTTTTTCCAGTAGTCTTATATGGGTGTGAGATTTGGACTATAAAGAAAGCTGAGCACCAAAGAATTGATGCTTTTGAACTATAGTGTTGGAGAAGACTCTTGAGAGTCCCTTTGACTGCAAGGAGATCCAACCAGTCAATTCTAATAATCCTGAATATTCATTGGGAGGACTAATGCTGAAGATGAAACTCTTAATACTTTGGCTACTTGATGCAAATAACTGAGTCATTTGAAAAGATCCTGATGCTGGGAAGGATTGCAAGAAGGAGGAGAAGGGGATGACAGATAATGAAATGCTTGGATGGCGTCACTGACTCAATGGTCATGAGTTTGAGTAAACTCTGGGAGTTGGTGATGGACAGTTGATAGCATGCTACAGTCCATGGGGTCGCAAAGAGTTAGACACGACTGAGTGACTGAACTGAACTGAACTGAAGCCTATCTTCATGTCTAGGATGTTATCCTGCTGTGTACTAATCAGGATTTACTTCCTAGATACCTTGACACCTTCAAGATTTTGGAGGACTGTATTATTCCCCTCAAATATTTCTGTCCTTCCTGTGAAAGAATTTCACTTCCCCACCCTGTTGATGTCAACAGGTGGCCTTGTTATCATTTATAGTGCCTTTCCCTGCAAGGATAATGCTTGGCCACACCAGTGATATCAGTTTTGTCCATGTGACTTATTTAGGCCAGTGAAATAGGCAATATAGAAAGGATATTTGCCACTTCTGAACAGGGAGTTTACGAGTTTTCAGTTCCTTTTATCATTTTTTGTTTTACAATGATATAGATAAGATTTTAAAGCTCTTGGTTCCAGAGTGGAGAACATGTAGCTGATCAATGAGAAATATGCAACATGAGGGAGAAAAACAGAACTATGTATTATTGAATTCCACTAAAAATTTTAGGGTCAGTTGCTACCACAACATAACATCTCACCAGTACCATGGTCAAGAAAAAGTTTCTACTCTGGAGGCTGTCAATTCAGACTTTTTCAATAAATTTTGTATTTCCGTTAGGAGACGTTTCTGTGCTATGTTTTCTTCATGATATTAGAACACTGATAACTTTCTTTTATTATACATCAGATTGGTATAATGATATATAATGCTCTTCCCATGCTCTTTACATTCCACAAAGCTGAAAAAAGATTTTAATAGTCATGAGAATCGTTATGGGTCAGAATATTATTTTTTACATGAGAACAGATTGATTTCACAATTGAATTGTCAGATTTTGTTTATAGAAGGCAAAGGCATCCATTGGAAGAACTAACAGACCATTTTGAGGACTTTCAACTTAGGAACAGAACTAGAAAGCCTCCTGGCTATCCTGAACATCCTAGCCTGGCAAGACATTCTGGGGAGCGTCCTGCTTGAACTGGTCAGTGCATTCACAGGGAGGCCAGGCTCCCTGCTGATGCATCTGATTGCTCTCTGATAGCTGATGGAGAAGCAAAGGGGAATTGATACAGCTTTCTGCTTGCAGTCAAAGGCTGCCTGTGGTTATTGGACATGCCCAGCTCTGACAGCGTTTTTAATCTTCTGCACATTACAGAAAGGCAATGGCAGCAGTCAGGAGACAGTGGTTGCACCACAGGGATTGAGCTGAAAAGTCAGAAGACTTAGGACAAATGTAATTCAAGTTGGGTTTACTCCCACCATCAGCCGCTATCACCAATACGGATCAGGCTTGTTCTGGTCTCCTAACACCTTTCACCTCCACTCCCTCTGATGAATGACAGGGTCTTCCTTCATGATGACGTGTTCTACTCTGAGGACTCCCAGACGACTTTTTTCCAGCCCTGCTCAGTATACTAACTCCTCAAGGTGCATACACAGACACATACACACACATACACACTTTCTTGTAGGCCACTGTATTTGTTTTCAGTATGGAATTATAAAGAAATCATTTTAAAGATGTTTTTGCTTCAGTAAAAATATGAGTCATGATTTATTTCCGATGAATTATTTAGATAACAACAGAAATGACAGGATATTATTTTGCAGGCTTGAGTTGCAATAGCCTTTCTTCTTAAATCTTGCAATAAAAAATAAAGCAAGCATTTATAAAACATTGAGTCTTCAACATACAGTTATAGATTTCTAATAAGTATTTATCAAATTTATTAACATTGAATCTATACATGTGAATCAGAAAAGTATTTAAAAAAATATTGATGGGTCATTGAATACTCTTATTAAATCAATGGGTTAAAATCTTAAAGGGAAAGATAAGACTAACGTGGTTTCTGGTTTTTAACCAGCATAATAATAAATCGCAGAGTTTGGAAAATTTAGTATCTCTTACTAGTGTTTATAGATTGCCTCTCCTCAAAACTGATTCATGCTTCTGATAAATGCAAGGATGGATTATAGCAACTCAGTGTTGAATATAATGCTTTGCTCAATGCTTATTTATTTACTAAAATGTGTTGGTTTCTTTTAAACAAAACAAATATTTCTCATTCAAAATTAACACATTCTACAGAAAAAAACCTAGTTTAAAGGATAAATTGTATTCAGGTTTATTCTGTCTGTTTTATTAGAAATAAAGCCAATAGCAAACATCAAATTATAATCTATCCCCTTTCAAAATTTATGAATTTACATTATTCTATTTTTAACTTAGCATTTATTACTTCATGCATCACCTTAAATATGATGTTTCCTTTCCATATGTAATACTTATAAAACCACCTATGAGCCATATACTTTTATCTAGATGGCTAAGGCTTGAAAATTAAGGTCTTGAGTTCAGTTTTATAATTAAGGCATAAAAAGTGACAAGGTATTATTTTTCTCAATGACCTACTTCAAGAAAAATTGTAAAAATATCCTGACAAACATAGGTGCTCAATCTCAGACTTTATAAAATTTAAAATGTACATGGTTTTCTCAGACCATTAAACAGGATTAATATTTTCATTGATTATGGAGCAGAGTCAGACAAAACATTTGATTGTCTAATAATCTTTAACCAATTAGTCTCTTCGTTCTGGTTGTTCTGTGCGGGGAACGTGTGTGTGTGTGTCTTCACTTAAAGATGATAACAAATTTCTGAAGGAACTAATTCAGGAAACGTTTGGTTCTCTCTAGATTTTTATTTATGTTTATTTGTCTTAAGGGGGCAGCAAAGGCACAGAAAGCATCTGATAGTATAACATTCGTCTGCTGTGTCCTAGACTAAAATTAAATGCAAACATTCGTGTGATAATAGAAGTTAAGGACAATGTGGTGATGTTCCTCATTTCAGATCTTTATGAAAACAAAGTCTAGTATTTTCATAGGCTGTATGACTCCTTGCAGGGGACATTTATTAAAGAGACACAGTTTACCCATCCATTGAAGTATTTGCTTCCTTCATTTGTAGCTTAGCTGGGCAGGTATAAAACAATTTTTGCTATTGTGAACTATGATTAGCTAAGAATTTTCAGAAGCATAATTCATGTGAGGGCTTCCCTGGTGGATCAGAAGGTAAAAAATCTGCCTGCAGTGCAAGAGACCTGGGTTCAATCCTTGGATCGGGAAGATTCCCTGGAAAAGGGAATGGCTACTCACTCCAGTCGTTTTGCCTGGAGAATCCCATGGACAGAGGAGCCCAGGATATAGTCCATGGGGTCACAAAAATTTGGGCACTACTGAGTGCCTAATACTTGCACAACACACACAACTCACCTGAAATTTCTTTCTTTAGTCATTAGCTAAGCTCAGGGATGTGAGATGTTAAAAATAGATGCAAATTTCATACCTGATTTGTAACTTCAGAGTTCTCTGGTGGCTCAGAGGTAAAGGATCCCCCTGCAATGCAGGAGGCCAGGTTTTGATCCCTGGGTTGGGAAGATCCCCTGGAGGAGGGCATGGCAACCCACTCCAGTATTCTTGCCTGGAGAATCCCATGGACAGAGGAACCTGGCGAGCTACTGTCCATGGGGTGGCAAAGAGTCGGACATGACTGAGCGGCTAACACACACACACACACACACACACACACACACACACACACACTTCTATGGGGCTAACACACACACACACACACACACACCACACACACACACACTTCTATGGGGCTAACACACACACACACACACACCACACACACACACACACACACACACACACACACACACTTCTATGGGGCTAACACACACACACCACACACACACACACACACACACTTCTATGGGGCTTCCCCGGTGACTAGGTGGTAAAGAATCTGCCTGCCAATGCAGGAGATGCTGGTTCAGTCCCTGGATTGAGAAGATCCCCTGGAGTAGGACATGGCCACCCCCTCCACTATTCTTGCCTGGAGAATCCCATGAACGGAGGAGCCTGGCGGGCTGCAGTTCGTAGGGTCACAAAGAGTCGGACACCACTGAGCAAGAGCATAGGGTTCTCTACCGACAAGTTGATTCATTAAATGACTTAAATATAGCTCAATTGATCTAACACAACTTAACTTTTTAATAACTTTCAGATGCTACTCAAAGTAATGTTAAATGTGTTTTGAGGACTAGACAGCAGCAGTCATGAAGTAATCCATACCATTTCAAAAACGAGAACTTTACCTTTGGGAAATTACTCAATTCTCTTGAAATAGCTATTTATTTATTTATTTACTGGATTGCCATTTATAGTAGCCTGTACAGTAGCTCTAAACGTGCATTATAATGAATGCACATTTAAATGGTCGTTGTAAACTTTCCCAATAAACTCAGATGCAATGCTTCAAAGTGTATAAAATTGATGCAAATGCCCTGAGAGTGTGTGTAATGTATATATATGTGTATATCTGTATTGATATGTGCGGAGTATTGAGTAAAAGCTTGAGGGTCATACCAGTACTTCAATCAGATAATTCATTTATGTTTCTATGTATTTCTAGCAAGCCCAGTGTTCTGGCTTCTAAACTTTCAGTGATATAGAGGCAATGAATTAAAAATTGTAGACAGGCACACAGGGAAACATGAAGTGATCTGATTTATACTATGTGTGGAGTCAAAGAAACCATAAAAAAAAGTCACAGTAGACTTGAACACATTTTTGATCAAAAAGTGTAAGAAAAATTTTATAAAGCTAAAAAAATTATTAACTAAAAGCATAATGTATCATAGCCTTGTGCAATAATTGAAGCTAAACATGATGTCATTATCTAGAAAAGCTAAGATTATCTCTAAGTTATTGCTTAATAAAGCAAGGAATAAATATCCAGACACTTTTTAATAGTTCAGAATGATAAATGACCTAAACTTTTAATAACAGATACAAAATAATGTTTGTAATCTATACATGTTGGTATATTGTGTACCCATTAATTATGTTATTTTTCTATGCTAGCTTAAAATAAAAGTATGCATTAGATTAAAATGCAGATTATATTCAATGTGATACTTTTGGTAAAATATATTTTATATTTAACAATTCATTTGAACAAAAATATTTTATTGATTATAGAAATATCTGTCCTGAGACTATATACAGATGCTTTAAAGAACAGAATTTGAGCTGCAATTTCATAAAATGGCATTAACTTAAAAAATGATAGGACTTAAGATCCACTGATACATTTTGACTTATCAAATACATGTTGCTCATTCCTTCTTCTGTGTTTTCAGCAAAATTCTGTTAAATGCCCACTGTGCACTTATGTGCTGCAGTGCATCATGGCAGTGTTCTCCTGAGAAACACAGCCCCTGTTGTTGTCCAGTGGCTCAGCTGTGTCCGATTCTCAGCAACTCCATGCGCTGCAGCTCACCAGGCTCCCCCCTCTTTGACTGTCTCCTGGAGTTTGCTCAGGTTTGTGGCCATTGAGTTGATGATGCTAACATCTCATCCTCCGCTGCCCCCTTCTCCTTTTGCCTTCGGTCTTTCCCAGTATTAGAGTCTTTTCCAACGAGTTGGCTCTTTGCAACAAGTGGCCAAAGTATTGAAGCTTCAGCTGCAGCATCAGTCCTCTAAGTGTTTATAATTATCGATAAAGACAAATATATACTGACTGATCATTGCATCAGGGTAGGAATGTGCCTTCCAATAGGGATTGTGTGGAGCAGAAGCCCTGCACAGAGGGAGCAAGGAGAACCACATGAATCATGAGAAAATAATTTCCCATATTTAGTCCAGGTAAGAAAATGAGAATGATGACTAGGAGTTACAGATATGAAAGGGGGCAGGGCAAGGGAAAGGGTAACTCTCATGAGAGTCCAGAGAGGGACATGTTGTGAATGGAGAGGAAGGAAAAGTTTGCATCTCTTAATCAAACAGGGTAAGTAGGGAAGAGGTAAGAGAAACTGGACATGACAAGAAATCTGTAAACCTTAATAATACCTTTGGGTTTTAACTAAAGGCAAATCGGTGGCCATAAATCTTTAAGCAGTCAAATGGCATGATTGAATTTGGAATGCAGATTTTCTGAATCTGATTATGGTGTATGAAATAGATGGAAAGGGGACATGCACAGAACAAGGGCACTTGTTGCAGTGATGGAAGAGTTGGAGTTATTTAGGTCAGAATACAGGTGCTTATAGCAATCCCATTCTACTATTCTTGCCTGGAGAATTCCATGGACAGAGGAGGCTGGTGGGCTACAGTTCATGGGTCACAGAGTCAGACAGAACTAAGTGACTCTCACACACACACACGTGCCTAGACAGTGCAGGATTTACAAAACTGAGGACATACATGCAATAAAAGAATTGGGACATTGAGTATTCCTTGGGGGAAATGCCTAAACTGAGTTTCAGTACTGGTAAAGGCAGGTACAGACTATGGGAGTCGCTGATCCCATCCTGTTGGATGCTAGCTGAATAGCCTTCTAGATTTCTTTCCTTCTTTACTTTTTAAAATCCAACTCTGGCTCTTTTTAATGGCTACAGAACAGAGGTTAAGTTGGGGGTTCTTTTTTCTAGCTGATGTTGCCTTCACAGGGTGATTCAGGGAAGCCAGCTGGCCAGATGCAGGCCTCTTTGGACTCTTTCACCTCTAATAACAGAAAGCTGTAGAATTCTCAGCTGAGCACATAAAGAGTGAACTTGCTCAAAAGGTGTCACTGGTCACGTGCACACACTGTTTGTGGCAAGCTTCCCTTTCTTCAGCTAGAGATGATGGATAGTCTTCCTAACTGGCTTCATACAGATGGCAGCAACCTGGCAGGAAAATCTAGGCGAGAGTACATAGAGGATTAGTGCTTCTTGAGTTTCAGTTTTAAGGTTTGTAAAATGTACTAACTGACCCTAAACTAATAGGGTTTATATAGGATTTCTGCTTTATAGAAACATGGGGGCTGGGGGAATGTCTTTCAAATATTGTTGCAGGTCCATTAAACTGGCCTAGCTGCATATTACCAGTTTCTGTATATTTGAAAGAGTAGAGGACCACTTATTTGAAGATGAGTTGTTTCATTCTGTTATTGCTGTGACATGATGGTGTTTTTTTTTTTTTTTTTATTGGAGGTGTCTGATATCTTTTAAACCCATTCTGAGAATAGATGCTTAAAGTTTGAAGAAATATCACTTCATTTTCTATTAAGTTAAAGAAATAGGAATAATAAGAATAAAGAATTCTTAGTGAGGAAAACAAATTAATAGATAAATGAGCCAATTTTAAAATGTACTTTGCAGTCACCGTTAACAGAGTAAATCGTTTCTTAGATGTTTTTATTCAGCAATATATAAACATTGCCTCTCACCTTGTACTGTACATGACTGGTGGCAAATGGATAATAATAGAGTGTTACTTCACTTGTTAATAATCCAACAAAGAGAATGTGACTTAGTGATCAATGGCAATTACAGTAGAATTGCAACATATGGTAAATTGAATCTTTTTGTACAGTGGCATTTAGTTGTTTGGGACCATGTACCAAATTAATGGGAGCATCAGGTAAATTTAACATCTTTACTGCTTTAATTGATCCTAAAGTCGGTAATTATGTTATCTATAAAGTCAATTTGCCCTTTTCCCATTATTTATGATATGCACTTGTACATCAGGCATATCCAGGCACAATGCAGTTGCACCAGACGTGGTTGGAGCCTGCTCCAAATGCAGTGCACAGCACGAAAGAGGAGTGACCTGGGAGTTTTGGTATTGCACTGAAGGACTGTCTTATTACTTCTGCTTTAGTTGTCACAGAGATGAAATAAACATATAGCATTGCATTAATCTTTTAAAATGTCTAATAATTGGAGAATAACCTAAAGAGTTTTTCTTTTGGATTGATTCATTTTAAAGTTGTTCAGACTGTCTTGAGTCTTCCATATCCCAAGGTCTATCTTGGTAAACTCAAAGCTGTTGAATAATTAACCATGGTTAAAGTTTCCTGATTATGCCTTGGAAGGAAAAGCAGTCTTTTCAATTGTCCCTTCATCAGCAGTTCTCAACTCTGGCAGTGCATTTGGATTAAGTGTGGAGTTGAAAACAAGTAACAACTTCCAGACTCTCCCCCTCTAATTGGTCAGGGAGAAGTATTCTTATAATCTCTCCAGATGATTCTGATACACAGTGAGAACTGGGAACCATAACTCTAAATAAGGTATTACTATAATACAGCAGGAAAAGATGAAATAAATTCAGTTTATAATGTTGTGTATAACCATATTGAGTAAAGTAGACTTACCAGGGTGGGGGGAAAAGGCATACAATTTGCTGACATTTGGAAACACAGATTCAAATTGAGCAAGATGAGCAGTTAGCAAAATACTGTTGAATAGTATTATGAGTTTTGACAAAGTTTCAATTTTACAACAGAAAAAACAGAAGAAAGCAAAATGATGGCATTTAGATCACTGTAGAGGCAGCTGAGACAAGGAAGTGAATAAAAACCATCCACGCTCTAGTACTTACTGTTTACATACTCAGATGCCCAGGAGAAATGTCCTCTGCTTGGAACTGGCAGGTAATACTGATACTCACTGAGTGCTTTTCTTGGTGGTCATCTCTCACAGACTTAATGATTTTACTTTGAACAATTCTAAGAAATGAGTAATAGGGATGAGAGTTGGACCATAAAGAAAGCTGAGTGCCGAAGAATTGGTGCTTTTGAACTGGGGTGTTGGAGAAGACTCTTGAGAGTTCCTTAGACTGCGAGGAGATCCAACCCGTCAATCCTAAAGGAAATCAGTCCTGAACATTCATTGGAAAGACTGATGCTGAAGCTAAAACTCCAGTACTTTGACCACCTGATGTGAAGAGCTGACTCATTTGAAAAGATCCTGTTGCTGGGAAAGATTGAAGGTGGGAGGAGAAGAGGATGACAGAGGATGAGATGGTTGGATGGCATCACCGACTCGATGGAGATGAGTTTGAGCAAGCTCCGGGAGTCGGTGATGGACAGGGAAGCCTGGTGTGCTGCAGTCCAGTTGAGTTCAGTTCAGTCACTCAGTTGTGTTCAACTCTTTGCGACCCCATGAAGTGCAGCACGCCAGGCCTCCCTGTCCATCAGCAACTCCCAGAGTCCACACAAACTCATGTCCATTGTGTCGGTGATGCCATCCAGCCATCTCATCCTCTGCCGTCCCCATCTCCTCCTGCCCTTAATCTTTCCCAGCATCAGGGTCTTTTACAGTGAGTCAGCTCCTCTCATGAGGTGGCCAAAGTATTGGAGTTTCAGCTTCAGCATCAGTCCTTCCAGTGAACACCCAGGACTGATCTTCTTTTGGATGGACTGGTTGGATCTCCTTGCAGTCCAAGGGACTCTCAAGAGTCTTCTCCAACACCACAGTTCAAAAGCATCAATAGGGTCGCAAACAGTCGGGCATGACTGAGTGACTGGAGTGAACTGAACTGAATATGAGTATTCTTCTTCTGTAGAGCAGAACGGAAACTAAAGCCCAGAGAGATTCGATGATGTGGACAAGCTGGCGTAGTTGCTGAGGTTGGTAAGTCCATTGAGCCCAGTTTGATTCCAGAGCCCAAATTCCAGACCCCTGCAGCAGCCTCTGAATTATATGATGAGTGATCCAGATAAGTTACACTGTGATCAAATAGCCGAGACCTGGATATGACATGATCTAGCAGAAGGAACTGACTCCCCTCTCTGTCTTGCAAATCTGTCTCAGTTTTTCTGTGTACATCTTGCACTGATCTTACCTTATATCAAACCCACAGTTAGAGAGCCTCCAAGGCCACGTGCCCTTGCAGAGAACGCTGGTTGTCCCTGGAAGAAATAAAGAACTATGATCAAAAGATAGCTGTTAGAAAACCTGCAGCCTTTTGTTTCCACTTTGTGGAAAATAGAAAATTTTATTTGGTATTTGCCTAGTTAGACTAGATGATAATATATTTTCCTATGAAATAATTTGTATTATAGGAATTCAGAATCATGGTAAAATTAAGTTTTCATCATTGTGGGCTTCCCAGTTGGCACTAGTGTTAAAGAATCCACCTGTCAATGCAGGAGGCATGGTTCGATTCCTGGGTTAGGGAGATCCCCTGGGGAAGGAAATGGCACCTTACTGCAGTGTTCTTACCTGGAAAATTTCATGGGCAGAGGAATCTGGCGGGCTATAATGCTACAGTCCACGGGGCCACAAAGAATCGACATGCCTGAGTGACTGAACACAAGTCTTACGTAATTGTAGTTATGAAGGGTGAAATAATAGTGACAAGGGAACAAACATTTTATTTTTTTAAACACAGCTTTTTTCTGTCCTTTAGTTTATGTATGCCAAAATGTAAACAAGATTTAATCCCTAAATTCTATCCATTTGAAATTAAAGAATGAGTTCAAAGTCATACATGCATTCAGGCCAAAGAATGTGAATAGTAAAATTAGTTATATAAAAAAAGGAGGCTTGATAAAGCCATTCTTTCCATTCTGTGTTTTTATAAAGATACATAATAAAGAAGTGTAGACCTAGATAATGAGTGAAGTTGAGTTTTGGTAAGGACATCTAGTTTGAGTGTTACATGGGTCTAAAAGAAGTTGAACTTAGCGGTAAATGGTTAGAAACGCTAAAGAAGACCTTTTCCCCTGGGATTCAAATAAAACGGAGAAGAGAGGCATGGACAGAAAGACAGAAACAGAAGGAGAAGCAGAGAGAGAAAAAGAATACAGAGAGAAGTGAATCAGAGTCTGCCCATGCAGTTAACTTCCCAAGGAGCTGCTGAAGAAGACAATGCAGGAATAGCTGGAAGCTGTAAGCCAGGTGAGCCTACGACTTCTAAAACTGGAGAAAATATCAGTGATGTCATAATTGCTGACAGGTCTCCTGACTTGCCCAGCAGGATTAGAAGAACCCATGGGAAAAAGCAAGAGAGTGCTTTCATTGAACTCTGAGATTCTTGGATGAAAAGTGTGATAACTTTGAATGGAAGAGTTGTTTGAGTTTCTCAGGATATCAGATGGTGTTATAATCAAGAAAATCTATTTAAAGCAGATGTATATACTTTAGGGAGGATATCAGATTCAGTTCCTATGGATGCAGTAAATAAAAACAGGATGATTTTCCCCCCCTTTTCTTCTGTGTTTTTTGATTTAACCATGCTATTTTCCACTTACAAAGCTTGTTTTATTTCTCTAAGCTCTTTACCACATTATATCAAAAGAGGATTATACAGTTATAATGAAAAGTAAATTTCCTAAGTGCTTGTAAGGTTTGATCTTTTTAAATATTTGTTAAATCAACCACTATAATATGTTGATGAATAAATAGAAACAGCAGTATTTATTAAAATATAACTGCTTCATTTATTATCATTTCTCTGTAACATCTTCTTATGGATTTACTTCAAAGACAATAAGTTGTGTTCAAAAGTTTAAACAAAGTTAAATGGATCGTTAAAGCTGCTTTCTTGCTTGTTGTTCAGCCACGAAATTGAGTCTGACTCTTTGCGACCCATGAACCGCAGCACGCCAGGCCTCCCTGTCCTTCATTATCTCCTGGAGTTTACTCAAACTCATGTCCATTGAGTCAGTGATGCCATCCAACCATCTCATCCTCTGTCGTCCCCTTCTCCTCCCGCCTTCAATCTTTCCCAGCATCAGGGTCTTTTCCAATGAGTCAGTTATTCACATCAGGTGGCCAAAGTTTTAGAGTTTCAGCTTCAGCATCAAGTCTTTTCAGTGAATATTCAGGGTTGATTTCCAAAGCTGCTTTACACAGTACATTAAAATCCCACAATTAAAATTGTAAAATAATATCTGACATGGAACAATATTCATGATATATTTTGTTTAAAATTATAGGTTGGAAACAATTTTCTTTAAAAATATACATATATAATTGATGAGAGAGATCTCTCAAAAACTATACTGTAATAGTAACATTATTTATCTCCGGGTGGTAAAGTTAGGATTTTATGGGAGAATTTTCTTCTTTTTATCTATCAGCAATTTCTAAATTATATACAGTAAAGGTTTAACATGACAAAAAGTTTTAGGTTTTAAATGATGTCAGATGGATGATTAAATTCCCTCTAGAGGAGGAATATAAAGTTAGTGATGGATATAAGGAACTTTGTAAATGATGTGGGTTGGTGTGTTTATCTCCTTTGAGGATTAAATTACCACATTACTCCAAAGTTTATATATTTGTAAATGGATACATAAAAAAATACAAAATATGCTGTTAAAAGCAGAACTTTTTTTTTTAATAGTCATACTTTAATCTCTTCATGGTGGTTTTCTGCCAGTATGATGAAAGCAGATCACTGTCCTTGGGTCCATGCACGATAGAGTGTTTTCCAGACTGTGGAGATGGTTTTCAAGCTACCTCTGACCAGTACTTATCTTAAATGTGAGTTGTATTATTCTCAGCTCCAAAAATCCTTTGATCTTTTTTAACAAGGGGATGAGGAAGCTAACAATGTCTCCATTCAAAATCTTTTTTGGAAAAAGTACCTTGACTAATATTGTCCCTTTCATTTACTTGCAAAAGTAAACCTAAAAGTATTTTGGTAAGCAGACATCTTTTAAAAATTAGTTAACGTTTATTTACCACAAAGTAAATTTTCATAAGGAGTTACATTTATTTTCTTTTAATTAAGGAAAGTCAAAATCACCTATTAAAATGTGATTTATTAGGGTGAAATTTTACAGTAATTGTAAATAAAATCCGTCTTCAAAAAAAGTGACAACAACAAAAAACTGTTTCAACATGTGAAACTTTGATGCTTTCTGACAACGTCTATAGAGCATTAAAAAGTGAAAACAGTCATTCTAGCCAATCTTGTCTGTCCACGGAGACTCAACTAAGTTTTACAAAAATCGGTGCAAAAATCACCAATTTAGTCCAAACAGTCAATCCTCTAGCCCCATGAGGATACAACCTAAGTGTGCCTATTTGAAGATCAAAGGTAGGCTAAGACAGTTTTGAACTTTGATCTTCACATGACTGTGGAGTTTCAAGTAGCACTATAGGGTCTAGTTTTTTTCATCACCACTCTACTTTCCCTGTGAACCTGTGTTATCTGCTGAACTGCAAGGGAAGAGATGCATGGTTGGAAAGAGAACGACAATTATGTGAGAAGTCCAGGGCAAGGACAGCTCTGGGGGAAACACATGCTTTAGTGTACATATAAGTGATTTTCCAACATAGAGATGGGATATTCAAAAATGCTTGTGCTCAGTTGGAGAGCATTCAAAACACAAATTTTCAAACTTACTTTGAAAGTAAGTTTTTAGATGCATCAAATGAATTCGGAAAGAGATCATTAACCGGAATGTTATTAGTGCATTAATAATCATAGATATCTAGATATCAATCAAAGTCTTTTTCAGGACATAATACATACAAGTTAGTGACTAAATAATTGTTATCCCACAAAAGGTAAAGAAAGCAATTGTTTTGCAAATCCTGTTTTGCCAGCAAAATAGGGAACCTCTCTTATCAGACATTTTTTAGGCATTTTTTCTTGCACTGAGATATACTGTTACTCATAACTTGGTAGATCACGGCCACTTTGCTTCCCACAGTCTATTACATTATGTGCAGAATGGCATAGTACAGAGCATAGGCAGTCCTTCTGGAATAATTTTGAAATTGAAATGACCTCAGTTTGTATTTTCATATCTGCAATGATCTACTGTCTTTGTTTGTTAATGCTAAACCTCTTATATTTTAGTTTTATCCATTTTACATTTCCTTCTATTTTCTTTCAAGGTGATTTTCAGACTGAAAAAGGCAAAACTAGTGAGGTCACTATGGAAATGACGACCCAAGTCAAGTAAGCAAGCTTTTAAGTTAGCTTTTCACTGCTTCAAATAAATATCAGATAAATTCCACCTTGTTTTTATGATGCAATTTTATAGAGGAGGCTGATAAATCACCCAGTCAAGTTTACTAAGTCTTAGAAAAATGAGGAAGATAAATTCAGGGGAGGAAAGAGCTGATATACTCTTGATTTATTAAAATATAGGCCATTCTCTTGGTCCCAGTGCTAAAAAGTATTTGGACATATATTGTTTTTGGAACATTTAAAAGAAAAAGAATCACTGTTCTGTGGGAGCTATCATAGAGTCAATGTGAATAGTGTTTTCAGGATTTTCTCATCAAAAACGTATTCAGAACTCAATAACTCATTTGGAAAAGTCTTCCATACTCCTCTTGTGATTAGCAAGGGAAAATGAGTTGAATGACATTCATAATAATTTGAAGTAGTTTACTAGTGTTCTGATAATTAGTTTCATTTCACTCTGAAAGTGAGTTTTGAGGGAAATGTATCTTCTGGCTATGTATATAATTTGATCTATTCAAAATTGCATTAACTATTAGGGAGAAAAAAGATAGATTTCATGTTACTAAATTTGCCTAGGATATGAAAAAAAAAAAAAGAATTTTCACTGATAATTTGGATGATGGGACCAGAATCAAAGGAATTTGATCAGCTGAAGTTACATGCTTTTCATCTTGCCAGATGAAGTTTAATTGAGGTAAGTATAAAATGCTATATTTAACAAATAAGCAAATAAATCAAAACATGTTAAAAATAGGTGATCATGGATAACAGCAGGTGTGTAGAAGTCTGTGATAGATCTGCCAAAATTTGCTTTCAGGAGATCAGTATGGAGCTGAAATAAAGCTGGGCCGAGTTGTGGTCATCTAAAATTTCTCCCAGATATGTTGTGCGCCCTCCAAATCCCTGATTATAGCAGCTCCACTGTAAATGGACCTTTTCTGTTCTCCCTCAAGATTCACTCTTCTAATACTTTATTATTCAACCCCTGGTTTTCTGCTTAAGAGTCAGTTACCTCCTTTATGTCAGCTTGAGTATCACTATATATCACCATATGAGGATGTATTTCCTAATAAGTATATGGCCCAGTCCTAGACCCATATCTCCTGGTTTTAAAAAAGTAAAGCCTGCCATTTTCTATGTATTCATGGCATTTATCATTACTGACATCTTTTTATCTATCCACTCTAGAGGATGACTTTCATAACTATTTGTTGAAAGAATGCTGGCTAAGTCCTCTGAGCTGAAGTTCTCATATGTGTTTTTGGAAAACTCATTTTACCATTGTAAGATCTAAATAGACTAGACTATTTATGGGGCTTCTTTATTTATATATTCACTTCTGACTGTACTTGGGCCTCAAAGTCATAGCTTCCTGTAAATGGGAGAGAAGAAAATTTCATAGAAGGACATATTATCCATTGCTTTCCCAATAATAATTTCCTCCTCTGATTCTTGATTTTCCTAAAATGTATGTTTTAAATCCAAAGTTCCATATTTTTCCATTGATGCTTGCTTGAAAGTGCTCCCTTGAGTTTACACTTAAGAAAAGGAGTTTAGGACCAGTCCATTGCAATATACTGGAAAATTTGTTAAAAGTCTCTCAGTCCTGTCCGACCTTTGTGACCCCATGGATTTGTATAGTCCATGAAATTCTCTCCCAACCCAGGGATTGAACTCAGGTCTCCTGCATTGCAAGCGGATTCTTTACCAGCTGAGCCACCAAGGAAGTCCAAGAATATTGGAGTGGGTGGCCTATCCCTTCTCCAGGGGATCTTCCCGACCCAGGAATCAAACTGGGGTCTCCTGCATTACAGGCAGATTCTCTACCAACTGAACTAACAGGGAAGCCAGAAAAATTTGTTAAGTGTTATGTATTTTATATTATTCAAAACTTATGTGAGAATTGCTTTAAGTTCAGGGCATCATTCTGGAAGAGTTATGTATACACTGCTAATTATTATGATAATTATTTTTGTAATTCTAATGTTAATGATAATTATTAGCAAGAGAGGTCTTTATGACCATATCCGAGTATGCATTGGATCCATTTCTTTGAAATTTAAGTAATGAATCATATAGGTTCATGAATTATGAAATAAATATTGATGTAAGATATACCTGGAATGTTTTCATATTCATGTAGCAATTTTACTGCTTTATCACGAAGTGGTGAGGTTGTAGAATATTCAAAATGTTTCCAGTATATGTCCTTTTAATAGGCATTACATTTATATATGGCTGAAGAAAGTAGTTAATAAAATCTAGGAGCAAAATTGAGAACCAGCTTCATAGAGAATGAGAACCATATTGTCTTTTTCTTCCTGTTAGATCTTATAAGTTTTTTCACATTTTCTTATTAGATTAGATTTAATCAAATCTTACTAGATTTTTTCATATTTTCTTATTAGATTAATCAGTTTCTCTACTACTTGTACCACATGGAGGCATAGAAGTTGGGCACCTACTTCTCATTTCATGCATTACAGATGTAGCAACTGTGAAACCGATCAGTGGTCTTTCAATTCCAAATTTCAGAGAAGAAACTGACTATTTCACTTGGGTTTGATTAATTATTTTGAGGAATACAGAGAATCATCAAATAAATATGGGTATCAACTCAAGGGTTTATTCTGAACCAAGGTAGATATCCCAAATGCCCAAATGCTCCAAACCCTAAACTCTCTGCTTCAAAGGCACAGTAATATTAATGTCTCAACTGCATTATCTTTAAAGCAGTGTCTTAAAAGGAATCCCATTGTTTGTTTCATTTCTCCAGCTTCTATGAAAAATGAATAAATGTGTCCTTAGAAAGCAGTCTTGATAATAGGGTAAAATCAAGATAAACAGTGAAGACCAAATATGCCAGAATGATCTGTTCACCCATCCTAATCCTAATACCTCTCTTCAGTTCAGTTCAGTTCAGTTCAGTCGCTCAGTCATGTCCAACTCTTTGCGACCCCATGAATCGCAGCACGCCAGGCCTCCCTGTCCATCACCAACTCCCGGAGTTTACTCAAACTCATGCCCATTGAGTTGGTGATGCCATTCAACCATCTCATCCTCTGTCGTCCCCTTCTCCTCCTGCCCCCAATCCCTCCCAGCATCACGGTCTTTTCCAGTGAGTCAACTCTTCGCATGAGGTGGCCAAAGTATTGAAGTTTCAGCTTCAGCATCAGTCCCTCCAATGAACACCCAGGACTTATCTCCTTTAGGATGGACTTGTTGGATCTCCTTGCAGTCAAAGGGACTCTCATGAGTCTTCTCCAACACCATAGTTTAAAAGCATCAACTTTTCGGCGCTCAGCTTTCTTCACCGTCCAACTTTCACATCCGTACATGACCACTGGAAAAACCATAGCCTTGACTAGACAGACCTTTGTTGGCAAAGTAATGTCTCTGCTTTTTAATATGCTATCTAGGTTGGTCATAACTTTCCTTCCAAGGAGTAAGCGTCTTTTAATTTCATGGCTGCAATCACCATCTACAGTGATTTTGGAGCCCAAAAAATAAAGTCTGCCACTGTTTCCACTCTCTCCCCATCTATTTCCCATGAGGTGATGGGACCAGATGCCATGATCTTAGTTTTCTGAATGTTGAGCTTTAAGCCAACTTTTTCACTCCTCTTTCACTTTCATCAAGAGGTTTTAGTTCGTCTTCAGTTTCTTCCATAAGGGTGGTGTCATCTGCATATCTGAGGTTATTGATATTTCTCCCAGCAATCTTGATTCCAGCTTGTGCTTCTTCCAGCCCAGCGTTTCTCATGATGTACTCTGCGTATAAGTTAAATAAGCAGGGTGACAATATACAGCCTTAACATACTCCTTTTCCTATTTGGAACCAGTCTGTTGTTCCATGTCCAGTTCTAACTGTTGCTTCCTGACCTGCATGCAGGTTTCTCAAGAGGCAGGTCAGGTAGTCTGGTATTCCCATCTCTTTCAGAATTTTCCACAGTTTATTGTGATCCACACAGTCAAAGGCTTTGACATAGTCAAAAGGAGAAATAGATGTTTTCCTGGAACTCTCTTGCTTTTTCGATGATCCAGCGGATATTGGCAATTTGATCTCTGGTTCCTCTGGCTTTTCTAAAACCAGCTTGATATCTGGAAGTTCTCGGTTCATGTATTGCTGAAACCTGGCTTGGAGAATTTTGAGCATTACTTTATTAGTGTGTGAGATGAGTGCAATTGCGTGGTAGTTTGAGCATTCTTTGGGATTGGCTTTCTTAGGGATTAGAATGAAAATGGACCTTTTCCAGTCCTGTGGCCACTGCTGAGTTTTCCAAATTTGCTGGCATATTGAGTGCAGCACTTTCACAGCATCGTCTTTCAGGATCTGAAATAGCTCCTCTGGAATTGAGCCGGTTTCAGGCCCTGGAAGGGGGCCCTTCCTGCAACAATATGGTGGCAGTTTCCTTTCCTGTCTGTGCCTTGACCCTCAGTTGATGCCAGCACATGCCTTCATCCTCCTGTTCTGGTAGAGGATACGTGCTCTGACCAAGGCAGCCCTTCTGTTTATGTTCTTATAGCCCTCTACTGTAAGCGCGCAGACTGCTGCGAATTTTACAGGGGGAGCCCCTCCTTTTTTTTTTTTTTTCATTTTTTTTTATTAGTTGGAGGCTAATTACTTTACAATATTGTAGTGGCTTTTGTCATACACTGACATGAATCAGCCACGGAGTTACATGTATTCCCCATCGCAGTCCCCCCTCCCACCTCCCTCTCCACCCGATCCCTTGGCTCTTCCCAGTGCACCAGCCCTGAGCACTTGTCTCATGCATCCAACCTGGGCTGGTAGTTTTGGAAGTGTTGGCCACAGCAATCAGGGCAGAAAAAGAAGTAAAAGGAATCCTGATAGGAAAAGAAGAAGTGAAACTCTCTCTATTTGCAGATGACATGATCCTCTACATAGAAAACCCTAAAGACTCTATCAGAAAATTACTAGAGCTAATCAACGAATATAGCAAAGTTGCAGGATATAAAATTAACACACAGAAATCTCTTGCATTCCTATACACTAACAATGAGAAAACAGAAAGAGAAATTAAGGAAACAATACCATTCACCATTGCAACAAAAAGAATAAAATACTTAGGAGTATATCTACCTAAGGGAGCCCCTTCTTATCTCTTCCCATATTAAGGATTCTTTTAGTCCTGTTTCTGTAATCACATTGGCTTTCTCCAGAGGTACCATCATGGTATATTTCATTGATAGTACTTTTTCCAAAAGTACATTTTTCAGATTCTGAAGTCAACATACATTTCATAGTAAGAGTGTATCACAAGTGAATTGTAGTATTTTTTCTTTCTTAATGTTTCACAAATGAGTGGAATATGTTAAAATTTAAGGCAATGCGATGTGGATGAAAATGCTATTTCTGGCAAAAGTTCGTGTTCACTTTTCTCCTCACTTTCATTTCCTATTTATCCTTCATATTACAGCTTAACTGTCTTTCTCCCAAGCGACTTAAATACCTAGATAGTAACTATGAGTTAGAATAAACTAATTAAATATGCAGAGTAGATTGCAGCATACAAATAAGCGCCTGGTGTTCTGGAGAGAACCGAGAACCACAGGCAGAACTGGGTTTAGTCTGGACTATAAGTCTTGCCAGTTGTGCCAAGCTGAATGAATCCCATCACCCTGGAGAAGCTGGCTAGTTCAACCTTCTCATTTTTAAAAGAGCAGGAAAGACAAGATGGCTTACCAAGGACATCCAGCTACTTTGGGATCAAGAGCAGAACCTTATATCAGAAATGGGCACACTTTCTATGAAAGACCAGACAGTAAGTATTTTTAGGCTTTGTGGGTCATTCAGTCTCTGTTGCCTGTACTCAACAGTTGAAAAGTAGATTTAAAGCAATCAGACAATGTGTAAATGAATGGACCTGGCTCTATTCCAATAACACTTCCTCTACTAAAATCAGTGGCATGCTGAATTTGAACCACAGAATATAGTTTGCCAACCCCTGCCGAACAGCGCAGGGCAGAGAGCCAATTGTACAGACAATAGCGAGTTTTGTAGATGACAGTAAAGAGGACTGGGGATGTAGTGACCCAAAGGCAAGGAAAGAGGAAAGTAAGATAAGAAAATACAGCACATATGGTTCCAGACTGTGTGGCCATGCTAAAAAGCATACTTTACTTTGTCAGATTAGAGTACAATATATACATTCACAGTCTTACCCAAGTCAGTAAAAAAAGGCTTAGTGTTTGTGATTTAATACCTTGCATACTGAAACTTTCTGACATGAATAGAACCTCCTCTGATTTTAAGATAAAAAACAAAACAAACAAGCAAACAAAATGTTCTTCCCAATCATTTCAAAGTGCAGAAAGTCAGGCAAAGTAAATAAAAAAAAAAAAAAATGGTGCTTCAAAAACAGGTAGAACTGTTTCATAGGGAAAAACTAAGATAAATTCTTGTTTTACAGAGGCTAACTTTACACATCGGTTTCGCACAGGAAAACTTCTTTGCTCCCTCATGCCAGCTGAGTGGGACAGATAGGGATAAGTTATTCTAACTGAATAACAGTCACGGTAATGGGATCAGAACTGTTCCATTGTGAAGATAACAAATATAATGACAACCCTTAGTTATCTTTTTCCATAAACAGCGTCTGGAAACTGGGCCCTAGGCCTTGACCCACTTGAGATGTAAAGTGACAGAATAAAAGTTAAGCCAGTAAAAAAATCCTTGATGAAGTTTCCAGGCGTACATGATCAACAAACACTAAAGCCTAAGAAATCGTCTCGGAGAATGCGAGGCACCTGAACTCCACAGCGAGCAGCCGTTGTTTCATAGCAAAATGAATACAGATCCCACTGGCTGGGCTGGTGTTGATGTTCTGTGCTATAGGTTGTGTCAAAGACACTCTACAGGGAAGGCTGTCTACCTGCAGAAGGTCATGGAGTTAAACTGTCCACCACGCTGGCTCGGCACAGTGGCATTTATCACGGCGCTGAAGCTTCTTCTACCGCAGACGGAGCCTTCTCAGGCGTGAGAAGAAACCTGGCATTTTCTGCTACCTGCGGGCTTCTGCTTTTTGAAGCCAGGAAGGGCATCTGTAAAAGTTGGCTGCCTGCATGGCAGACCATGCAAAATGCCAAGGAGAGTGATTTATGTCCCGTTCGCTGAGACTAAAGAGGAAATGCAACCAGATCTTAGTAATGAAAGGTCAGGGCAGTGAAACATTTTTATTACAATCTTTTAAAAATAACCGAGGGCAAGAGACGAGCAGCTCTTTCCACAATTTACAGATTTCCACTTCATGTGGCACTTGTACCTCTACGTCCTAAATTTGATAGCTATTTAAATGCAATACCCTTTTATTCCCCCTTAAAACATTTATATCACTGTTTTGATTTGTTTCTCCAGGGTAAGAGATTAAACTACGCTTCTTTTCTTCAACCTTTTCCTATTTTGTTAAGTGATAAAGTGTTTTTAATTAGGTGACTGGAGTACATATAGTATGAATAATCACTGAAATTAAGAATTAGAAGTTTTGAAGTTGGAAAGAACCATGAAGATAATTCAATAGTTAAATTCCTTTTTAACAGAGGTATGAACTTGTTTCTTGAATGTTGCTTCTAATTTTTATAACATTTGCTAACATACAAGTTGGAAACGCATAGGGGATGGCTACTACTGAGCCCACTTTTACCTAGTTTTGAGTCTGAAGGACAGTCTAGTTCTTTCACTGTCCTTGTGCTCCGAAACTATTTCTCAACACCAACTTTCAATAGCACTGTGTAAGGCTCTATGGAAGACAGAATGAGTGAAACATAGACCCTGCCCTTTTAAGAAAAAAAAGAAGTCTGAAGTTTTGCTAATTCTCTCAAAAGTCACCCATCAAATGTAGCCATTTGATTAATTTATGCATTTATCATTATTCTACTTTTGCAGTTTCTGAACACATTTACAAGAGAAAAGGATAAAGGGAAGTTCTGTCATTGTGGCATACAGTCTAATGGACGAGATCACGTATATAATTATACACATGAATGCCTTGTAATTTTTAAGTGGGTAATTTTCCTCTGGAATAACAGAGGAAGAAAGGAAACAAAGATATCTAAATATTTCCAATGATTCAAGTAGACTCACTATATATATATATATATATATATATATATATATATATGTTTGCACACATGCATAAATATATAAATATATTTGCCTTGAATAGGTGGAATAAAAAAAACAGAATTGTCATGATTTTATCTAACTATAAATAACTGAATGATCAGAATCTAGTTTAATTTCAATTTAGGTACAACATGCCCATTTGAAATCATTGGATAAAAACAGAAGGTTTTGTCGCATTAATTATGTTTGATTATTAAGCTTGCTACACGTCTCATTACTTCGGTTAAAGTACAGCCAACACATATGCTCTTACAAGCTTCTTCTTCGTTTTTTTCCCCCCCCAGGAAAAAAGATACAAAGAAAACAAATATTGAGGTGAAAATAACAGCAAAATAGCTCACATGTATTTTACAATTCCATTCTTGCTTATCTTATTTGACAATTTTATAATTAAATTTCAGCAAGCACAATTACAAAAGCAAGCAAACACACCCACCAGATTCTTGCAAACTATCCTACAAGCAGAATAGTTTTAAAGCTGTTAGGTATTATATGCTTTTTTTTTTTTAAATTCTTGATGCAGAAAAGCTATTGTATTTCACTGAAAAACATTTTTGAGATAGATGCAAATTCTCAGGAAGAGAATGAACGTGAAGTTATAAATCAAAGAAGTGTTTTTATATAATGTAAACAGTGAGTCACTTATTCTTTTTGGGCTCATATTTAAGCTGAGAGGATTGGATTATCCTAAGGTTTCATCCAGTTCAAGCATTATATATTTTAGGATTTACCGCACTAGCTTCTCTTGCTTTTGCTTGTTTATTTTTTCCTGTTAACTCACTCAACATTTACTTAAATGGAAGTTGTACCTCTGAACTAAAAACATTTCCCTTGTTAATAGCAACAGTGGGTCTAAGAATGCCCCTAGATTTCTGGCAGAGCTCTAAGCTGAAAATTAGAAAGAAATAATTACAAGTTGGAGAAAAATATATTGACACATAAGAGAAGAATGATTAGGAGAGCCACAACAAATACTTTATGAACCTCAAGAAACATCTTATAGTAGGAAAAAGAGGAGGATAGATGGACAAGGCAGAGAGAAAAAGAAATCTGTTTACATCTTAACCCCCAACATCTTTTTCTTTTTCAAAATTGGAAAAGGAAAGAAAAAATGATTTTTAAATCCCCAAAGCAATATAACATGCATGTTTTCTCTGTGTGTATGCTTCTTTTAGCACATTTGGGCAGATAAAGATCTACCTGATTTTTAAAAAATAATAAATTTTATATTGGAAAAATATTAACATTTTTACAGGGAAACCCTAAGCTAACTCTTGAATTAAAAAATAGAAATAAAGGGACTGCCTGTTTCAGCTCCAGTGAAAGATGTCACTCCTATCCTTAAAACAAGGAATACTGGACAAAGTGAAAGTTGTTAAGTTTTCATTAGAGTACTGAAGTCAGAAGTCAAAGTACCACTGCGAATTCTAGAGGGACGAGTGAATTCAGAGAGTCTGGTCTATCATACGCTTAACTGGAGCAGAGGCAGAATGACTGCAAACTAGTAGGAACACTTAGATGATGATTTTGATGAATTGCTGGACGCTTCACGAGGACACCCCAAGAGTGACAAGCTTGCGGGCATCAGTTCTGACGCCATGATGCATTTAACCGGATTGCAGTAGGTAGGTAAATGGACAGCGTGTGATGCCAAACAGCACTATCCTTTCATAGTCAAAGGTTGCAAGCCAGCGAATGCAGAAAGTACAGTATTGCATTCAGTATCCTACAGTTAAGAGTCATATCAGTGCTTGGGTAAATCAATATTTAAACCCTGAGAGAATTTAGATTTTGTTTCTTTTAGATAAACAAAGGCATTATTAGCCTCTTCCCCCCTCAGCATTCCTTTGATCACTTCATGTTCTCCTTTTTATTGCACCATATTTTGATTAACTTTTGCTTCTATTAGCTTTGAAGCTATGCATCTTTCTTCTTATTAGTCTTTTTCTCCTCCTTCTCCACTTAGCCTCCTCTCTTGTCTTACCCTTCCCCTCTTCTCCTACTCATTCTTATCTCCCCCATCTCAGCCTCCTCTTTCTTCTTCTTAATATTTTTACAAGTGTTCTTTTATGTTTTCCACACATTTACACTTTTCTTAAGACTTCAGGTTTTAGAGATGTTTTAAGTTCACAACAAAATTAAGAGTAAGGTAGAGAGATTTTCCATATACTCTGTACCCACATATATGCATAATCTCCTCCATTATCAACACCCTCCCCAAAGTAGCATATTTGCTACAGTTGATGAGCCTACAAACATCATAATCATCCAGAGTCCATAGTTAATAATAAGATTTATGTTTTTTGTTGCAGATTCTATGGGTTTGGACAAAGGAATAGATGTGTATCCATCATTTTGGTATCATAAGCTGTGTTTTTACCACCCTAAAAATCCTCTGTCCTCCCCATATTCTTCTCTACTTCCTCAAACCCTGATAGCCACTTGTCTTTAATACTGTCTCCATAGTTTTGCTTTTCTGTAATAGAATGCCCTATAGTGTGATTCACACGGTATGCAGCCATTTAGGATTAGCTTCTTTTATTTAGTAAAGTAATATGCATTTAAGCTCCTTCCATGTCTTTTCATGGCTTGACATTCTTTTTAGCACTGAATAATATTCCATTGTCTGGATGTACCTTCAGTTTATTTATCCATTCACCTACAAAGTAAAGCCTGGTTACCTCCAAGTTTTGGCAATTATGAATAAGACTATTATAAACACCCACATACAGGTTTTTAATGTGGCCACAACTTTTCAAGTACTTTGGGTAAATATCAAGAGGAATTATTGCTGGATCATATAGTAAAAATGCTTAGTTTTGTAAGAAACCACCAAATGTTCTTCAGCGTAATTCTACCATTTTGCATTTACATCAGCAATGAATGAGATTTCTTTTTGACCTACAATCACTGGAGTTTGGTCCTGTATATGTCCTGGAGTGTTCAGGTTTGTAGTATCTCAATGTATTTGCATTTCTCTGATGACATATGATGTGGAACATCTTTTCATATGCTTATTTGCCATCTGTACATCTTGTTTGGTGAGGTATCTATTAAGATCTTTAAACCAATGCTTAGCTGGATTGTTTGCTTACTAATTGTTCCCACAGAGAGCTTTTCTCTTGTGAGTTGTATGCTTTCAAGTGTTCTGTTTTCTTTCATCTCATTTAATGTGCAGTTTTACATTTTTTCAGTATTTTCAGAATCTAAATAAGTATGGGAGACTTTATTCAGTTCAGTTCAGTTTCTCAGTCATGTCTGACTCTTTTTGACCCCATGGTCTGCAGCATGTCAGGCCTCCCTGTTCATCAACAACTCCTGGAGATTGCTCGAACCCATCTCCATTGAGTCAATGATGCCATCCAACCTCCTCATCCTTTGTTTTCCCATTCTCTTCCCGCCTTCAATCTTTCCCAGCATCAGGGTCTTTTCCAATGAGTCAGTTCTTCTCATCAGGTGGACAAAGTATTGGAGCTTCAGCATCAATCCTTCCAATGAATGTTCAGCACTAATTTCCTTTAGGATGGACTGGTTTGATCTCCTTTAAGTCCAAGGGACTCTCAAGAGTCTTTGCCAACACCACAGTTCAAAAGCATCAGTTCTTTGGTGCTCAGCTTTCTTTATGATCCACCTCTCACATCCGTCCATGACTATTGGAAAAACCATAGCTTTGACTAGATGTAACTTTGTCAGCAAACTGATATCTCTTCTTTTTAATATGCTGTCTAGGTTGATCATAGCTTTTCTTCCAAGGAGCAAGAGTCTTTTAATTTCATTGCTGCAGTCACCATCTACAGTGTTTTTGAAGCCCAGGAAAATAAAGTCTGTCACTGTTTCCGTTATTTCCCCATCTATGTGCCATGAAGTGATGAGACCAGAGGCCATGATCTTAGTTTTTTGAATGTTGAGCTTTAAGCCAACTTTTTCACTCTCCTCTTTCACTTTCATAAAGAGGCTTTTTAGTTCTTCTTCACTTTCTGCCGTAAGGGTGGTGTCATCTGCATATCTGAGGTTATTGATATTTCTCCTGGCAGTCTTGATTCCAGCTTATGCTTCATCCAGCCTGGCATTTTGTATGATGTAGAAATAGGTAGTCAAGAGATACTGGAGTAGCATGCAAGCTTGGCCTTGAAGGACTTTGCTGTTACCAATGATCAAGAAACCATCATCAGGGCTTATCAAATAATACCACTTTAAATCTGAAACACTTCTACACTAGTACAGTATAAAATAAGCAGTAATTATTTAGCTTAAATTGGTAATGTTTCCAAATTCAATATATGCCTTTAATTCTAAGATAGGGAGTAAGGGAGACTGATGGGTGTCAGTACAGTAAATGAGGAGCAGAATGGAAAGGAAAAACTTACGAGGGAGAATGGAGACCTGGATGAGTCAAACCTTTGAAAGATGTTTATTTGGAAATAATTGTTCTTGTGACAGCTTGCTCTTTTTTAGATTTTTTACTGAGTGTCATTTCTTAACTTTGAAATGGTAATTGTTTTTAATAGTACTATTTATAGTTATCCAGTACCTTTTAATCTTTAAATCCTCAAAACTTTAATCTGAAATGTATGTTCTACTATTTCTAGCTAAGGATAAATTTTTAAAAAGTGTAACATGAAAGGTTAGAGAAATATTGCTGTTAATGTAGGAAAGCTTAAGTTAAAATTTGAGTATTTAGTAGGGATTTCTTCTTCCTACAGTGAATACTTCATTAATACCAATGAGGAAGCATTGTTACTATTCAAGAAAAGAAAACAATTATTTTATGCTTATTCTTCATATAATCTCATTCTTCATATGCAAATTCCTTGTAGAGTTCCATTTAAAACTATTTGTCAGTTCCTTAGGGAAATACTTCTAATCCAGTGGAAAGCCATTTAATAGCACATTAAGTATTAAAGTCAAGTTTTACTTTACTCTTTGTTATACGTGGCCACAACTTCCCAGTTACGTACACGAACTGATTAAATAATTTATGCTGTGTAGTCCTTTCTGCATGTAACAATGGCGTGTGTTTTTCTTTCACCTCTAGTGAGATTACAGTGTTCTGTCAGTCTGTTTAGTATGGAGCATGTGGGGCAATTAAAATGAATTAAGGTGGTATCTAAATTATCTCTTCATATTGATGGAAACATGGTTACCTCTATCATATTAAATAACATGGAGAAGGAAATGGCAACCCACTCCAGTATTCTGGCCTGGGAAATCCCATGGACAGTGGAGCCGGGTGCAGGCTACAGTCCATGGGGTTACAGAGAGTCCGACACGACTGAGCTACCTAACTTTCACTTTCACTTTTCTTAATAACAACTACTTCCACTTAAAGGGCTGTGTTTTCAAGATGCTTTAACATGGGATGTCAATATTGCTTAGTGAAATAAATTTAAACTTTGGTCCCCAAACCAAAATTTCAAGAAGTATTTTTTTATATTTTTGAGGTGAGATTTTGGAAAAGTACCAGGAAAGGAAATAATTTGTCATGTCTTCTTTAGTCATGTGAGTAAATTCTCTCAGAGAAACCAGAATGATCTTTAAATTTCAGAATTAAACGTGGGAAATGACTTGAGAGACATTTTAGACAAATGGACAATCATTTGGATGCCAGATTAACCAATTATTTATTCGTTATGTCATCCAGGGCATGTTACCAGTGCTCTCTGGGTCTCCGTTTTTTCAGCCTACAACATGGCGATAATAAAGACTGCTTGCTGGAGTTCTCTGAAATTGCTGCAAGATAATGTAGGTAAAGTACTGATGCTGATACCTCCTGATATAATCAATAAATGTAGTTGTCTTCTCTGCAGTGATTAAAATGCAAAAGTTTCTCTCTTGTAAGGCAAAATAAACAGCCTAAAATGACTCTGAATCAATCTATTTTTACTATTCCCATGTATCTTTGAACAAACCTTTATTTTAATAATGAAGCTTATAAAAAAATGCAACCAATTTTGAGCAGTTTCAATATAGTACCCAACTGCACACACACATGCACACACACAAACACAGTTGTCCTAGTCATCGCTTTTCATTGTGTTTCATGGAAGCTCCGTTTTAACAGGTTTCATATGTTTACACGTTCAGTTATAATAATCACTATGACTTAAAACGCTAAACTCGAAGTTGACTTAAACCTCACCTCCTCTCTCACCTATGAGTCCGCCTGGTGTTGCCATATCTACTCTTTCCCCTTTTTCCCACTGCAGAGTCTTTTGTTCTTTAACTGGAGGTTGATCGCGTCACCGTGTTGTCGTGGTCTCTGCCACTGATGTATATCAGTGCGAATCCGTCATAATTGCATTCCTTCCCTCTGGAGCCTCCCCGCCATTCCACCGTCTGGGTTGTCTCAGAGTGCCAGGCGGGGCTGCCCGTGTTATATGGCAGCTTCTGCTAGTTCTCTGGTTTACACGCGAGAGTTCATATATGTCAGTGCTACTTCCTCAGTTTACCCTAGCCTCTCCTTTACCCGCTGTGTCCACCAGACTGTCTACTTCTGCATCTCCATTTCTTCTCTGTAAATAGGTTCATCAGTACTGTGGAATTTTCCAGGCAAGAGTGCTGAAGTAGGTTGCCATTCCCTTCTCCAGGGGATCTTCCTGACCCAGGGATCGAACCCAGGTCTCCTGCATTGCAGGCAGGCGCTTTACCCTCTGAGCCACCGGGGAGGCCCTCATGAGTACTACTTTTCTAGCTTGCATATATGTGCGTTAATATACAATGTTTGTTTTTCTCCTGACTCACTTCACTCTGTACGACAGCTCTACGTTCATCCCCCTCACAACTGCCTCAAATCTGTTCCTTTTTATGACTGACTAATATTCCACTGTGTATATGTATCACAATTTATTTATCCATCCGTCTGTCCATGTGTATCTAGGCTGCCTCCTTGTCACTGCAGAATCTTGATATGAAAAGGTGTGTGTGATTCAGTGGATAGAGTCTGCTCTGGGATTCTCTTAGCCCTCCCCATATAGATTCTAGCTCAGCCCCTCTCAAAGGGTAGCCAATGTCTTCTAGTAAGCATTATAATGTGTGGGCATTTTAAATCAGCTATCACAATGACTGTAGAACACTACTGGTAGTTGTCAGAGAAATAACATGATATACAGTAAAAAATTTTCCTGTGTAACTGTTATAATGTCATTACAAATACATATTGGTAGTATTTTAACACAAAATAACATTGAAAAATTTTAAAAGAAGGTGAAAAAAAGTCTTGATAATTTAGGAAGTTATTATAGAGTGGGAAATGTAAATGTTAGAAAACTATTACTTATAAATAAGTTATTTTGTTTATTTTTCCTCCTCAATGTATAATTTTACATCTTGATATATTGGTACTGAGTCAATAATTTCACCCTTGTTTAATATATATTCACTATTATTAATGATACATTTTAGGTATACACCACAGCACCCCTTAAAATTTTGCCAAAGATATTCACAAAACAAACTAGAATAATGAGTATTTGAAAGTTTAAGGGTAAAAGGAAAGCTAATAACCAGTATGGCTGTAGGCAATCTCTGTTCATTATCATTCATATGCTAGCCCTCTCTTTTGTCTTTTATATATTTCTGAGTCCAGAAACAAAAAGTATAAAAAAATAAACCCCAACTCAAAATTTAGTCCCTTAAAACAGTAATTTATGTTGTCTGCAGTTATTTTGACCAGGAGTTTGAGTAGAGAACACTGAGGTGGCTCATGTCTAATCCATGGTATATATTGGCTGAAACTAGAAGGGCTCAAATGACCAGGAAACAGTCAAATGACTGATTGAATCAGTGCCGCTTATCAGGAATATAGCTCTGGTCTTTGCTGAGTATCTTGTTTCTTCCCCATATAGCATCTGCTGGGGGGTGGGGGGCGGAGGTTAAAGTTCAAGGTGGCTTCTTTATTCATTTGTCTGACACCTCTACTGAGAGGACTTGAACAAGTGTGGCAAGTCATCTCTATATTGCTGTGTATTCTCTCTGATGTGTCTAGCTTAGTCTTTCTTACAGCAAGGCCGACCTGTGATCGTTCACCTTCTTATGTTGGATTTGATGTCCCCAGAGTAATTCCAAGAAACCAAGGGGGAACTTAGTTTTTCAGTGTCACTTCCACTGTATTCTATGCGTTACAGAGGGATAACCCCTTTGAGTGAAGAAGGGAGGCACACAGGGCATGGGAAACAGGAGAAATCATTCACTTAGGCAGAAGGCAAGGTGGGGAGGGGCATCTTTGAAATCAGCTTCCACACCATACATACGTCCCCTCTGTTAGCCTCTCTCATGGGGTCGGTGAGTGAGTTCTTTGGAGAACCTTGCCCAGCCTCCTTCCTACACAGTTCACAGATTTGGAAGACTTGGCTTTTAAACATGTTCCACTACTTACCAAAGTCTATCAACAGTATGCTTTTTAGCATTTTGCTTTTTATAAATTCTCACTTTCTGGTAGGCGTCATCTCAGGAAGGATGGCAGTGGAATTGTCCATAGGTATTCTCTGAGAATTACTCCTTGGAAGGAAAGTTATGACCAACCTAGATGGCATATTAAAAAGCAGAGACATTAGTTTGCCAACAAAGGTCTGTCTAGTCAAGGCTATGGTTTTCCCAGTGGTCATGTATGGATGTGAGAGTTGGACTATAAAGAAAGCTAAGCGCAGAAGAATTGATGCTTTTGAACTGTGGTGTTGGAGAAGACTCTTGAGAGTCCCTTGGGCTGCAAGGAGATCCAACCAGTCCATCCTAAAGGAGATAAGTCCTGGGTGTTCATTGGAAGGACTGATGCTGAAGCTGAAATTCGAATACTTTGGCCACCTCATGCCAAGAGTTAACTCATTGGAAAAGACCCTGATGCTGGGAGGGATTGGGGGCAGGAGGAGAAGGGGACGGCAGAGGATGAGATGGTGGATGGCATCACTGACTCCATGGACATGGGTTTGGGTGGACTCCGGGAGTTGGTGATGGACAGGGAGGCCTGGCGTGCTGTGATTCATGGGGTCACAAAGAGTCAGACATAACTGAGCGACTGAACTGAACTGAACTGATTCTCTGAGACACCTAGTTAACCAGAGGAAACTCAAGCAGCTCTTCCTTACCAAATCAGGAAGCATGTCAGTGTAAGGGCTGTTCCCTCGTTCTCTCTCCCTCTGTGATCTCTCTTCAGTTTTGTCTTGTGTTTTCCCCCTTTATACCCAGTGCCCACTCCAGCTGGCCCCAGAGGCAGAGCAGATATCTATTTAAGGCAGCATTTAGTCTCTGGAAATGATTCTCACTACCTCTCCTCATTTGCCTTCTAGAACATAAACACCCCTCTACTTTTCTTACTTACCCAGAAAGGAATTTTCATTCCTAAAACATATGGTACTTAGCAGCAGATTGGCGAGGACCTCTAAATCTTCTGACCTTAGTGTTGTGGCCCACAATTGTGAGCAGGAGGAGGTTGTGACAGGGCCAGTACTTCTGCCTCTTAGGAAGACTTGGAAGAGAATATATGTCTCTTTACAAGTTACAAGGGACTTTCTTTACAGTGTACATAATTGATGTCCCTGCTTTTCTTTTACCTGAATGCTCTAGTAGCAATTCCAGGAAACAAAAAATTCCCAATCAATATTATCTTGGACAAACAACATGACCTTTTGTCTTTAAGTTCCTGATTTATGAAAGTGTTCTGATTGATTATTCATTCTTGGGGAAAGGTATAAAAAGTTTGTTCCAGCTATATGAGTATATAGATAGAGAAGATGATACGAATCAATTTTGAGGGAGTAGCAGCCACACATATCTAATTAGATAAAAAAGAGACACACTGATGGAAAATTAGACTTAGTGTATGGGCCTCCAGCAAATGATTTTTTTCTCCTTAAAGAAAAAGTGATTTAAATAATTTGAACATACAGAAAATGATATAAAGAAAAACAATTGTTTATATAATACTTTCTTTAGATAAATACAGTATCTTCTACTTATAATTTTAACTTGTGTGTTTTTTTTTTTAAACTTGTGTTTTAATGTGCAAATCTTGTGCTAAAACAGGGTCATTTCATTTCATGTAAAAGAATATTTCAAGGACTATATTCCATTATCCTAGGCTATATGCTTCCAGTGTTAAAATGGGAAACTTCGATTGATATTAGCAGGAATCACTGTGCAGAGAATAAAGACACTGTATTCAGTATATCCAAATTTCGTTTATAGCTGTCAGAACAAAATGCATCACTACTGTCAGAAGCAATCAGTTTTAGGATGGGTCAATTTGGAATGAGATAATGAATTTTGGCTTAAGTAAAATGGCAAATATTAACTAACAGAGGCAAAAATATTAGTCATTTCTATTACATATACTTATATAACAAGTGGAAACAGAAGACATTTGTGATTATAAATGAATAAGGTGATATATTAGTTACAACTCTTTTGTTTCCAAGTGACAGAAAGCCGATATTCTATTGGTTGGGATTAGGTTTATGGGGTAGGGAAAATGCAAAATAACAATTGTCTAAAAGAAAGAAGTTATTTATCGTTCACAGAAACATAGGCATTCAAGAATTGGTATAGATATTGAAGAACCAGCCTCCATTTAATGTTTTACACAGTCAAGTTCAATGCATGACTTTTACACTGTGTGTTCACAAGGTGACCGCTCATTACGTCCATATTATATCACAAAAGGCAGGAAAGAGGAATGATACGGTCACACCCAGCTTCAAGGAAACCTGGGAAATTTATCTTTTTGTTTAATGATAGTTCTGTATACCTGTTCTACTGCTGAGAAAGGCAGGCGGAATAGTTGTTGGGGATTAACTAGCAGTGTCTGCCATGCCTAACAATATAGATTAGTAACAATGACATGGTAAAAATTGGGATGGTTTAAAGAACCAGGAACAAGTGAGCGGAAATAAGCCTTCCCCAGCCATCTAGAAAATCTGTCTCTTGTCTCCTCCTGTGTATATTTTTCATGTTTTCTTCTCAGGCTTTCCAGTCCTTATTGCACCAAATTTGACCGGTAATGCTGCTGGACCTTTATGACTTTCCAGTTTATTCCCTGGAATATCTAATTCTGTTCCTCACTTTCAAAATTCCCTGGAAGTGGTTTCAGTTCAGTTTGGGTCAGCCACTGGTTCTTGGACCATTGGGTTGCAAAGAGTCCAACACGACTGAGCATGCACGCAGGTTAATTTCCTTACATATGTAATAATAATGATAATATTTTAAGTCTCCTGGCAAGTAGGCTCAGAAATATTGTAGTCTCCAATAGCAAAGATCTTTTGCTGTTTCTATTTCATAAATAACTTGGTGGTTGATTTTCCACTTTCATTCCTCATCATTTATGATTTTAAGTGATTCAGTATTTTGAAGTACTTTGCATTGGGCTATTTGAATATGAAACATTTGGTCTTCACTGTGATTTGGAAAAAAAAATACATGAATCTAAGTGATATAAAGTAATTTGGTAACTTATAAATTTATCCTGATAAACTGTTTTATTGAAGTAGACCTTGTGTGTATATCTGATTATTTCTGAATCAGCCAGTAGAAGTGGTTCTGCAGATAGCCTGAGTGTGTTTTATTATATCATGTGAAGTGAGTGAAGTCGCTTAGTCGTGTCTGACTCTTTGCGACCCCATGGACTGTAGCCTACCAGGCTCCTCCATCCATGGGATTTTCCAGGCAAGGGTACTGGAGTGGGTTGCCATTTCCTTCTCCAGGGGATCTTCCTGACCCAGGGATCGAACCTGGGTCTCCCGCATTGTGGGTAGACGCTTTACCATCTGAGCCACCAGGGAAGTTACCTAATCACAAATCTTCTGGAACCTGTGTTTCTTCTGTTCCATTCCTCTTTTAGCCAAGAGTTCTGCTCATTACTTTCTGGGTCAAAAGTGAATTAGCCTCACACAGTAGGTCAATTTCTTAAGAGTCTCTCAACTTCAAATTGAGTTAATTGAAGCTGTCACTCTGGGACTTGGTTCTGAAGTTCATGCCAGGCAGAAAAAGAATAACTTCTTCTCCCACATGAAAGAGGCATTTTGATTTGTATTGTCCTGGTGTACTATCTAGTGTATAATAAAATCCTGTTGAGCAGGATGGAATAAGAATCCCAGTAAATGTACCAGGAATTGACTTCTATAGCTCATCATGGTCCATCTTTTCAATATTTTACCCTACTTAGAAGAAGATATCATGCCTGTAGCTGCAAATAGGTGGGACAAGCAAGGCTTTAAAGAGATTTCTATATCACTGAATCATAAAACTACAATCATTCAGATTTGAAAATATATCATATACTTCTTAAGTTGACCATATAGAATGCTTAATTTACTCCTTACAATAAACCTGGAGAGGGGAATGGCAAAACACTCCAGTATTCTTGCCTGGAGAATCTCGTGGACAGAGGAGCCTGGAGGGCTATAGTCTGTTGGGTCGCAAAGAACTGGATGTGACTGAGTGACTGAGCAGACATGCACACGCAATATATTCCATGCTTCCCTGCTGGCTCAGATGGTAAAGAATCTGCCTGCAGGTTTGTGGCATAAAAGGTTTCACCATCACTTATGGAAGAAAAAGTCAGCGAATTAATGAATGTGCCCAAGTCACAAATAGATACACGGGGCAGAGCCACAGTGTGAACCATGGCTTGCGTAGTTTAAAAGCTCGTGCCCTAATTTACATTGTTTTACCAAGTAACAGTGCTTCTAAGCTGTGTACATTTATTACTAACATTATTCTAATTTGCTTCGAAAGTAAAGTGACCACATTGTTGGAACTTTTGTGACAATACTGAAATCTGCCCCGGGAGTTTCCTCATGCACATACTTAATACATTTATTTTCTTAGGACAATTTACTCGACAAGTGTTTGTGGCCTTAACATTCAAGAGCTACCCAAGGGAGTGTGAATGGGGTAATGAACAAACCATTTTAGTTGCTCTTAGACCTTGTTCTCATAGAACTGTTGTGAGATAAATAAGTGATTAGTATCACCTTATTTGAGAATGTAGCTTATTAGACACCATGGTAAACAGGATAGAAAAAAAAAATTCTTGACTTTATGGGGCTTGTAACCTATGAGATTATAGTGAGTATTTTAACAGACATCTGTGGCCAAGAGAATTTAAACACATAACTTCACAGTTAGATGAAAACTGCAGGCTTGTGGCAAGACAAGCTCTCCATCTAGAGTGGGGTGAGCAAGAGAGGAGACTGTTGGACAAGGTCAGAGAGACAGGCAGGGACGCATCGTACAGGCCCTGTGGGGGACGACAGTTGGGTCATTAGTCTGAATGACATGGGAAGCCCTGGAAGGTTTTGAGCAGGAAAGAGGTGTAATCTTATTGATGTTCTTCAAAGATCACTTTGAGCATCTGGGTGAATGTTTTGTAGGAGCTCTAGAGTGGGGCAGGAGATCCAATGAGCAGACTTTTGAAATCCTCTGTGGTTGGTGCTGTACGTCAACTTACAGACTGGAATAATGAAGAAACCCATAAAAGTCAGCTAACTTTTTATAAATACAAAAAGCAAGCAGAAAACAAACTATTAACACTATGGAACTATTAGCATCCCCGAATTTCACTAAGTTAAATGTATTAATCATTCTCACTTTCCTCTTGCTCTCATCTGTCTTTTCAATAACGGATTCAGGAGCGCTTTGCAGTTTCCATACATTCGGTTCCACTTATTATAATTCACCAATATTGCAGTTCTTTTAAAATGTAAAACAGGCTGTGAAATCAACTTCAAACAATTAAGTATAAATCGATCATTTACCTGAAAGAACCAACTGGAGAAATACTAATCTTTGTAGGCACATTAGTCAGCTATAATATAAGAACTTTCTTCAAAGATGAAATAAATGGGGCTTTATAAAATAGCCACATTAAAAAAAAAAAAAAAAAAAATAGCCACATTAATTCCCCCCCCATCTAAATGTCTGATTTCTTTCAAGAATTTAACTAAGGGACTTACACACAAAATGGTTCCTGATGCAGAAAATTCATGCCCTTGCCATTGCCTTACACTTCAGTATTTCATCTCAAAGAGGCCAGAGCTCTTAATTAAAGACAAAGATGGATACGCCTTGGTGCAAAGTTGCTTTGATTTCTGGACGGGCACACTTGTGAAACTGATTTCCTCAGCAGCAGAGCTGGGTGGAGAGATGGAGGTCACCTCCGTGTAGCGGCAGGCTCCTCCCAGATCGGAGGAAGCCAGCAGTGCCGCATCCTCAGCGACCAGGTGGGGCAAGTCCTGCAGAGTAGTCTGCGGCCATCGTTCAGTGCACCAGGGTGTGCAGATGGTTCAGGGTGACAGGGGGAGGGAAAGGGCTCTCAGGCTTGAGTGCCTCCTGTCCAGGCAGGAGCCCTGGAACAGTATAATTCAGAACGTTTTTGTCAGTTGGGTAAGCTAGGATGGAATCCTGACAGGGTGATTCTCTGCCGTGCAGTCTGAAGGTGCAGTGGGAATCTGGTCTTTGGTGCCTGGGCCGTGACTGGCCCAGCTAGAATAGTCGGTCAAGATGCATGGCTCAATTTCACAGGCAAGCCCCATGGAGGATTCTATTTTCTGGATAGGAAAGAATTTAAAAAGACAGAAAGGAAGGGTAGAGTTTATTTTTCAAAGCCTCACTAAGATATTCCATGTCCCTCAATAACGGCTTTATCTTTTAATTGTAAACTTAATTTTCTGTCAGTATCTAAATTTCAAATATCTACCCATAATAAAATTCCTTCTCTGCTCAAATCGGTAACTTGGGAAATGGAGAAACCAATGTCTCAGGGACAAGGAAACACACTCTAAGTGTCGCTACAGTTATACTTTGACTTGGATTGGGCAAATCAGGTTGCAATAATTGTGTCATGTACGGATGGATTTAAAATCGTGCGTCAGGCTGTGCTAAATCATGTGAAAAGCGTTTGAATGAAAACATTAATTACATCTCATAGTACACATCAAAGAGACTACATAAGTCATGCTTTTGTTTAACACTGGAGGTGTCAAAGCTACTAGACTACAAATTCCCTAGGCCCCCTTTGTATCGCTGTATTTCATCTGTTGTACAGCTTCCTGGACATTTTGGTTGTTACTCTGTGGTTTACAAAATAACAATAATGTCAATGGCTTTTTCCCAAGCTCTTACTAAAACTTTAAAATAGGAACATAGGGATCCATTGGAATGAAAGGTAACATTCTGTCAATAAATACTAGAGCTCAGATGCCTGTTGGATAGACGTAAACTCAGAAATAAAGGATAAGCCAGTCAGTTCATTAAGCAATGGACAGATTAAGAGAGGTTTCTGAAATGGAGTGTATTTTCTGTTTGGAATAGCAGAAAAATAAAGTGAAATGAAGCAAAACCAAAAGCAAATAAGTACAATGGAGTTTTGTAGCTTTAGTTTAAGATGCAGTCTTTAAACAGTTCTGTGCAATGTTGTTACTGTGCTATAGATTAAAATCTCTAAAAGACATGAGTAGTCTTTGTCTTCAAGGGGCTCCTGTTCAACTGGAAATACTCATCCAACAAATATCTGAGCAATTATTAGGAGATATTATGCTACTCTGGCATCTTTACTAGTATTGCTGAAGTGTATTTTTAAATCTGAGATACTAAGTAAGATTTTCATCTGAGATATTTGGTGATGTATCATAAGAAGGTTAATTTTCTCTTTTGGTTTTAAAAAAATCCATGTTCATTATTTATTTGGTTATAAAATATAATGTTTCATAAATGGTTGCAACATAATCAGAAATGATTCATTCTTTGTCATATTTAAAGCACAATTATTAATGATTCATATTTTATCATTCATAAATAATATATTAAAGGCCCAAGAGAAGTTTGATTTGGGACTTACTAAAAGAACAAAGTTAATTTTGAAAGTAATAGTTGAACTTTAGCTATAATAAATAAAATTTTAGTAAACTGACTTTCTAAGTAAAATAAGCATATCTCATGTGCTTATTTGCAGATAAACCAATAAAATTTGTATATCCTTTCCTAGCTAGTTTAATTTTGGTATTTATCAAGGTAGGATGTTAAATGTAGTGAAATATTTTTCAGAAGCAATCATATGGCGTAGGATGTTTTGTCTTTTTACATGTTGTAGGACTAGATTTGCTAATAGTTAAGGATTTTTTAGTCTATGTTCTTGAGAAATATTGACCTGTAATTATTTTTTCTTGTAATGTCTATATGTTTAGTTTGGATATCAACTTAATCCTGGCCTCATAAAATGAATTGGAAAAAAAAATAAAAAAAATAAAATGAATTGGAAGGCAGTTACTAGTATGTTTTCTGGGAGGTTTTGTTTAGGTTTGGCATTATTTCCACTTTCATGTTGATAGACTTTGATGGAAAATCCATTTGGACAGTGGGGATTTGGATACTAAGGGACAGTATCCTCAGTGGGAATAGTCTAAACTGCAGACTAAAAATTTTTTTAAAACATATAAGGCAATTCAGCTTTTCTATTTCTTCTTGTGACAATTTTGACAAATTGTTTTCTAAGAAATTTGTACTTTTCATATATGTAGTTGAAATTATCTCCAAGTTGTTCATACTGCAGTCTTTTTAAACTATAACATCTGAAGGATTTGCAGTGATTATTTCTCCCGATTTTTGATAATCTCTTTTATTTGTATTTTTTATGAATAGAGTAGAATAATAGATATATTGTTTCTTTTTGTATTTGGTTTAATTTTTTTCTTTATTGTTCTTTCCCATTTGTTGATTTATGTTCTTTGCTATATTACTTCCTCATTTCTGCTTCCTTTGGATTTCACTTGATCATCTTATTCTAGAGTCTTATGACGAAAGCTTAGTTCACTGACTTTGGACCTTTCTCCTTTTCAAATGTAAACCTTTTAAGGTGTAAAGAATCCTCTAAGTGCTGTTTTTGCTGTATTGCACAAAAATGACATCTGTCACTTTATTTTTATTGCATGCAAAATATTTTCTAATAACTTTTATGTTTTCTCAGTGAAAGTTACTATTGTAAAGAATGGTGAATTTCCAGATTCATGGATCATCCAGATAGGATTTTGTTTCTGATATCTGATTCGTATTAATTTTGATAAGGGAACATGTTTTATTCTTTCAAATTTTCAAGATGTGTTATCTGACCCGACATGTAGTATACTTAGGTAAAATGTTGCTTTCGCAGTTGAATAGAACGTGATTCTGCTGTGGTTGAAGGTGATGGTCTTCAAATGTTAAACAGATCAAACTGCTACTCCTCTTCTTTATGTCATCTGTATGCTTACAGATTATTGGTCAATATGTTCTACTGATGAGAGGTTTTGAGTTGTCCAACAATAATAGTGGACTTGTGAATCTTTTCTTTCAGTTGTCTCTAACTTTTCTCCATATCTTTTGAAACTCCTATTAGTCAGTGTTTTTTATTTAATACTATTATATATTTGGTATTTAGCTCTTTTATTATTAATTAATAGCTCTTTATCCTGATACTGCGCATCAGCTTCTACTTTTTTGGATATTAATATGGTCAATTTGAATCTCTCATGATGAGAGTCTGGACAAACTTTTTTCCCAGTTTTTAAAAGTTAACATCTCCATTTTTTCTTAAAATATATTTTATAGACATCATATAAATGGATTTTTAACATAAAAAATTATCAGAAAATATCCGTTGTTTTCCTTCTCTTGGGCATCACAATCCTCAGTAGTCAATGTCCAATATTATTTTACAAATTGTGTCCATTCACTATTTTGTTATTTTTTTTGCAATGAGAGGACAAGTCTTCTACAAGTTACTTCAACATGGCCAAAATAAAGCCTCATACTTTATTTTTAACTAACTTTTCACACACTAAAATATATGATGTCTTTGTTTTTCATCAGTTATAAAATTATAAGAGCTATATAACACTCTTCAAATATATTTCTTTCCTGATCTCAGGAAACTTGAAACTGCCGAAAGAAGGGCAATGCCAAAATTGTTCAAATAGCCATACAATTGCACTGATTTCACAGGCCAGTAAGGATATGCTCAAAATCCTTCAAGCTAGGCTGTAGCAGTACATGAACCAGGAACTTCTAGATGGACAAGCTGGGTTTAGAAAAGGCAGAAGATACAGAGATAAATTGCCAGCATCCGTTGGATCATAGAGAAAGCAAGGAAACTCCAGAAAAACATGTTTCTGCTTCATTGACTATGCTAAAGCCTTTGATTGTGTGGATCACAACAAACAGTGAAAATGTCTTAAAGAGATGGGAGTGCCAGACCACCTGACTTGCCTCCTGAGAAACTTGTATGTGGGGTCGTGAAGCAAAGAACCAGATATGGAGCAACTGACTGATTCAAAATTGGTAAAGGAGTCCGGTGAGTGTATGTTGTCACCGTGCTTATTTAACATATATGCACATTACATCTTGTGAAATGCCAGACTGGATAAATGACAAGCTGGAATCAAGACTGTCAGAAGAAATATCAACTACCTCAGATATGCACAGGATACCACTCTAGTGGGAGAAAGTGAAGAGGAACTAAAGAGTCTCTTAAAGAGGGTGAAAGAGGAGAGTGAAAAAGCTGGCTTAAAACTCAAGATTCAGAAAATTAAGATCATGGCATCTGGTCTCATCACTTCATGGCAAACAGATGGGGAAGAAGTGGAAACTGATAGATTTTATTTTCTTATGCTTCAAAATCACCACGGACAGTGACTTACAGCCATGAAATTAAGACATTTTCTCCTTGGAAGAAAAGCTATGAGAAACCTCGACAGTGTACTAAAAAGCAGAGACATCACTTTGCCAATAAAGGTCTCTATATTCAAAGCTATGGTTTTTCCAGTAGTTAGGTATGGGTGTGAGAGTCGAACCATAAAGAAGGCTGAGCGCTGAAGAATTGATGCTTTTGAATTGTGGTGTTGGAGAAGATTCTTGAGATTCCCTTGGACTTCAAGGAGATCAAACCAGTCAATCCTACCAGAAATAAACCCTGAATATTCATTAAAAGTACTGATACTGAAGCTGAAGCTCCATTATTTTGGCCACCAGATGTTAAGAGCTAAGTCATTGGAAAAGACCCTGAAGCTTTGATTTGAAAATCAAAGGAGAAGGGGTGACAGAGGATGAGATGGTTGAGTAGCATCACTGACTCAATGAACATGAGGCTGAGCAAACTCCAGGAGGTAGTGAAGGACAGGGAATCCTGTCATACTGCAGTCCACAGGACCCGACTTAGCAGCTGAACAATAATATAACGCTCTTCAAAAAGATTACCTTCCTGGTGTCAGGAAATTTGAAGCTTCAATTTGTGTGCATATTTTGTTTCTATGAATTATAATCATTAATAAAAAACTTTCAAGTAAAAAATATATGCTATATGATAAGGAAAAACCACTTAATGGGGCATGTAGGATAAAAATATGAATTCATAAACAAAAGTGAACTATGTAAAACTCAAACAATTTTGGAGAAACATATTTTTAAAGTGTGATGGTAGATTTAAAATCACTAGGCTTTAAAATTATAGTGAATATACTTTAAACTGTCACATAACCATTTTATTTGATAGTAGTAATATCTACAAAATACTGGAAATTATGTCATTTTCATGAATTTAAACTGAGGATTACTTTTTAAAATATCACTTCAAATGTGCTAAGAGTGCATTGATTTTTCATCATTCTTTTAATGATCCATGAGAACAAGAAAATGGAAGACCACTGTGTCTCACATATTTTTTGATGGTCAGCAATAGATGCCTTGGTGAAAAATATTTCAAGTAATAAGTAAAGAAATAATCAAAGGCAAAATAGTAACATGTATTCATATAACAGGGCGAAGTCCTAGTATTTTGGAATAAGAGAAATTATTAGGGGAAAAACATATATAGAATGCATATGTATATGTATATGTAAACAATAATAAATGCCTATAACATATATAAAACACATACATATTGCATATGTTAAACATGCATACATATATTGCATATATGGTTATATATAACCATTTATAGAGATCTTAATATGTGATAAAGTAAGTGTTACTATATGTCTTTGAGAAAAAAAAATGACAAGATAAGGTATTATCTTCCTGAAGTCTAGTTCAGTAGGAAATGCAGAAATGAATGAAAATAGGAAGAAGGTAGGTAAGGCGCTGTTGGAATTTCATAAGCAAGAGGAGCTCCCCTGGTGGCTCAGAAGTAGGCAAAATACAGGAGACTCAGGTTCAGCCCCTGGGTTGGGAAGAGCCCCTGGAGAAGGGAAAGTTGAGCAGTTCCAGGATTCTTGCCTGGAGAGTTCCATGGACAGAAGAGCCTAGTGGACTACAGTCCATGGGGTTGCAAGGAGTTGGACACGACTGAATAACTCACACACACACACGAGGCACTAAGGGTCTGGGTGTATGTCTAGGGGATGAATGAAATGACTCTCTTGAATTTTAAAAAATGTCCTTTTTTTTTTTAAAGAAACAACAATTTTATATTTAAAGCCAAAGTTTTATATTCATACTTAGAAACTATTTTTATGATGAAAATATCTAGCAGGATTCTATAACCATGACAGCAAAGTTGTTTTACTATTTCAGCTGTCACTAAAATTAAATTTTATTGTATATGTATTTTTTACTTCGTATGTTAAGCCTCAAAATATGTTGTTACCCTAACTCCAGGCCACAGTGTTTTTTCTCTTGCGTGGCCCTGGTTTAACTGGCTCTTGCAAAGCTTGAGTCATCAAAACAGGTTTGGAGGGCTCAACAGCCTTCTGAACGTTTCTAGCTATCCACTCAGGCTCCATTTGGCCGTGATATTTCAGCAGTTGTCAGTAGTAGATAGCGCCATTAAAACAAAGTTTCTCTCTGTGTGGTACCTGAACGTTTCAACTAAAGTGAACTGAAGCAGAACCTTAACTGACACGGGGATCATAGTAGCATTTACCCTCGATGACAGTTGTCAAAGTTATCTCAACCCGAGAGTTGGGGGCTCACAATAACGGTGCGTCGTTTACGAGAATTCTTCGGGTGGACTGGTGAGTTCTGTCGCTTCACTCCCGCATTCTGCTGGGCTCTCCTGTGGCTGCTGGGTCTAAGATGCGCTCGTTCGCAGGGCTGGCTGTTGGTCCGTTACTGGCTCAGCCGGCGCTGGCAGCGCAGGGCTTCAGTGCTCCGCCGTCTGCGCACATCTGTGTGGCTGCTTGCGCTTCCTCACAGCCTGGAGGTCCCAGGGCAATGGAACTTCTTACAGCAGCTGCCTGTGAAGACTTAGAAGCCAAAATTGCTAGGGTATCTTTAAGTTTCTGGTCTGCAACTGGAAGTGTATCAGTGTTGCTATGTTCTGTTGATAAAAGCGTATTACAAGACCAGTCCAAAGTCAGAAGGATTTATGCAAGTGTGTGAAACCAGGATATATATGTGTCAGTGGTGGCACCAGATATTGAAGCCTAATAATGTTCTATCAAAAATGGCTCATACTCATTTTCTTCTTTCAGTGAGTTTTCTAGGTTTATTTTTACCATCCCAAAAGATCATAGTTGCTTTGCTGTTGATAGCAGTAAGTTGGCTAAACCTAATTTTCTAGAAATGTCTAGCCTGCAAGGTTTCTCCTAGAAATTTCTGTTTCTTAGAATGTCATAAGTATAACAGATTCTAAATATAAAGAAATTGAAATTCTTCATGTTTTATGTGAAAATCCTTTAAAAATAATATTGATGCTATTTTCCATTAAACATTGTATTTTCTTAATTCTCTTGAAAACAGTGATAAATCTTGTGCTACTCTACTTCTCATTGTAGAGAACAGCTAACTTATCACATTGTGATATGTGTAGATTTGTGTATGTATGTGTATATTTATGTATTTATATATATATATATGTTACTGTGATATCACTGAATTATACAAGTAAAAGTGAAATCTGAGGAAGATTGTTTAAATATTCTCAAGTTCCTTCAACTCATGGAAAGAATGTTATAAAAACTTCTTTAAAAAAGGGAAACTTAACAATCTTTTAAAAAATTATTATTAATCATGAATTATTATTTTGGTTCTTTTGTTATTTTGTGTTTATTTTACCTCTGAGAAAGAAAAACACAATCAGTATGGATAATAAGTTAAAACATAAAGCACTCAAATTTTTGTCAGCTCAAGTGTTTATACTTTCCTATTTGTTAATCTCTTCTCTCGTAAAAGCAAATAAGCTGTCTTCACCAAACAACATTGGTTTCCTAGTACAGAAATGACACTCACTCTTTTGTATTCAATACAGCCATATCCAAGGGACCTGTATCTTTGTGTCTACTTGGTATCACATGTATGGATAGTGAATGCAAATGCTACTGACAAATAGTTTACAAAGTTAAGTATATCTTGAGAGTTTTTCCTTGTTTGATTGAGGGTTTTTCAGTTTACTAAGACAAAAATTGCTTCCAGCACTTGAAATGTGACTGCATTGTTTAGATACAGATCCTCAAGTGTCCTGAATCACAGATATGTATCTTAAATGTCAATGGGGACTGTCTGCACTAATCCATCCTTTTTCAGACAAACATGCCCTTGGCAGTTCCACTCAGGATTCACTGATGCTTTTTAATTGACAATTTAAAATTTGCAACATGCAATGCCTCTTTGCCTAATCCCCAAACCATATTTGTGTCTCTTGTAAGTCATAAGCAGGCCAAGGACACAGAGGTCTTTAAGTTTCAATAGCCTGTGGGATCTGGAATGTATATCAGCCTGTACATATGTAACCTGCTGAGAAATAGCAGTGGTGCAGAAAAATATGGTTCTATTTCTTGATCAGTATAAGTTAAATAGTTCTTTATATCCTCCCTTTCATTATGTATTTCTAGCTCAATGCTGTGAAACCCACTGACAGTAAATCCCTGGAAACTAGGGTGTGAGACAAGAATTTGTTTACTTGTAGGGAAATTGCCATTACCCCCTACAGTTTTGGGGGATACAATTTGCAGACCACTTGAATTGAGTGTATTTTTTACCAAGGACAAATTTTATTTGCTTGTGATAGAATTTAGCAGTTTCTCTTGAAATGCAAAGGTGGGGGGGGACAAATTTTGACTTGGGAGCAGTTGCTGTTATGGTAGTGAAAAAAAAAAATATATATATATAACTAAGTTGCTTAGACTTAGCAGGATCAAAGGAAAGTAGGGGTGATTTGTGAAGAGGATGAGGAAAGAAAATGACTTACTGAATAATTAAAAATCAGCCAAAGACATGGTTGTCCTGTTCCATACGTAAACACTATGAAAAGTTACAATCTTTGATGATTTTAGAATATTTTATTAGTAATTCTAGGATAAAAACGTTTTACTTTAATTTGTTATTTATCTGAAAGAATTGCATATCTGAAAGAATTGTATACTGTATAATCCTTTTTTTTTCTGTTAGAGACATAGAAATAATAGTTCAAATAAATGAAAGCAAGAAAACTGATATCTTAAAGAAACTTTCACTTTCTGAAAAATCAGAATGGAGTAAGACAAAAACTAGCAAAACCTTCAACAGTTATTTAAAATAATTTTTGATATTTGTAACCATTATAGCTTGTAGATAACTATATATCTATAGTTGCATATACAACAGAAAACACTACAGTGTAACAGATACAGCAAAGGAAAATATAGGTCATGACTTCTAATTTGAGAGCTTTAGGAAATTTTAGTATCTTTAAGAATATTTTAATATTGTAACTAAAAGCCTTCAATAACTTCTCTATTTTTCAATCTGAAAAATGGAGACAGAAAAGGGGAGACCTACCTTAACAGCTTCGCAAGTTTTCGTGAGTGAGCTATTTAATTAGAGAAGGTTTTTTAAAAGCTGAAAACATAGCGACTGTTCCTCTGGCACAAAAGAGGAACTGGCACTATAGGTGACCTTCCAAAATGTAACAAAATGGTGTAAAAGAAGGCAAAATGTGAAAAGGCAGGACAGGACTCTAGTCCTCGGTAAAGGGAAGCATGTGAGGTGAGAGCACGGTCCCTGGCTATAGCACAGGGACGTGAAGCCTTGGAGACTGTGATGGTCTCTCAGAGGATGGTAGGTGTAGAGATGATTTCTGGAAATAAATAGGAGGACTAATTCTCATATGCCTTGTCTGGAATGAAGAACTATGGTTAGATAAGGAGACATCACTTCTGAGAGACTTGAAGATACAGTATTGTGGCACATGAAAGGCAATTTAAATGCATCACACTTCCATACCACTATGCATCTTACATAGACCATTTCTTCTGGATGTGAACAGTTCCCCAGGTAACAGATTGCACACTCAAACCGTGGGAAGTTCCAGATAAAATCAAGTGTGATTATTTCTTCTGGGACCTGCATGCTGGCTCTTCTACTTGCTTCATTTCTCTGCTCAAATATCACCTTGTCAGTGAGAACTTTCTTGACACTCAGCCTAAAATATCACCCCTTATGTCTTGATCTGGGTGCTCATATATTGTATACTGAACAAAAATTAGTAGAGCTATCCACATAAGATTTATATACTTTGTAGGCATGTATGTAACTAAATTAATAAAAACAAAAACATGGAAAATAAAATTGCCTTATTTCCTCTGCTTTACTTTCTGTTGTAGCATTTAGTATGTGGCATGTATACTCAAGGGATGTAGATTTTATCCCTCCTTGGTTTGCTGTGTATATACATTCCCAGAGCAGAGCCCACACCTAGTAGATACTAAGTGCTTGGTGGTTGTATAAACGAATGATTCTCTGAGTTTGCTGCTGCTGCTGTTAATTCTCATTCCATAAGCAAGATATGCACCGTGATGTTTTCAAATACCTATATGAAACTTCTTTTCTGAAGGTTTATTTTAGATTAGTGTTCTGGGTAATTCAAATTTGAAAAAAAAATTAAATGTCCATAGACTCAAGTTTGAGGAATGTTATTTCTTATCATAATCCAGGAAATGTTGATGGAGAAAAGTGAACAGAAAGTAAATGTAGCAAGGCTAGTGAAAAGAAGGAAACAAAAATCCAAACGTGAAACTTAGACTGTTTTAATATGAAAATAAGAAAGCAAAATGACTTGTGTTACATACACCAAGTTAAAAAAATGCATGTAATGTGAAAGAACTGTGGAAGAGGAAGGTATTTCAAGTTATTAAGCCTGAAAAAAGTAGGAATAGGATACTGATTGCTTGAAGTCAGACAACTTTAGGGATGCCATTTTAGGGAGGGTTACCCACATTCTGTGACATTGAGTTTCAGTTCTTTTCAGTCCTGCTATGAAATAAGAAACACAGATTCTGAATTCAGCTGGATTACACTACCTCAGAGGATTGTAAGACAAGAAAAGACTTTCTTCTATACTCTGTAATCTACTGGGAGTCTTTGCCATCAAAGGAAGTAAAAGTTACTTAATAACAGTAATAATTTTATTATAATATTTTTAGATATAGTCTGTAATATAAGGGAGAAACTTTTCTTCAAGGCTTCCCTGATAGCTCAGCTGGTAAAGAATCCGCCTGCAATGCAGGAGACCCTGGTCCAATTCCTGGGTCAGGAAGATCCCCTGGAGAAGGGATAGGCTACTCATTCCAGTGTTCCTGGGCTTCCCTTGTGGCTCAGCTGGTAAGGAACACCCTCAGTGCGGTGGACCTGAGTTCGATCCCTGGGTTGGTACGATCCCCTGGAGAAGAAAAAGGTTACCCACTCCAGATTCTGGCCTGTATAATTCCATGGACTATAAAGTCTATGGGGTCGCAAAGAGTTGGACATGACTGAGTGACGTTCACTTTCCTTTTCTTTAAGAAATTTCTTTTCTGTAGAATATGAGGTGGAAGATGCTTCATTACTGATATCATCAGCATTGATACATCAATAATCAACTATAGTTAAATCTCAGTATAGTATCGACTCAAAACACGTCAATCTTACTTCTAGGCATTGTTTGTTTGTTTGTTTAATCGGGTTGTAGTTGCTTTATAATATTGTATTGTCTTCTGCTATACAATGAAGTGAATCAGCCATGTGTATACATATATCCCCCCTCTCTGGGACCTTTCCCACAACTCACTGCCCTATCCCACCCATCTAGGTCACCATCAAACACTGAGAGACATTCCATGCAGTTACTATTGCTATAAAGAAAGTGGAAATGTGTGATGGTCGATTTTCTTATGTCAAATCAGCTATGCCATAGAGACCAGGTGTTTTATTTTTATTAAAGTATAATTGACATGGTTGGATGGCATCACCGATGCAATGGACACGAACTTGGGCAAACTCCGGAAGATGGTGAGGGACAGGGCGGCCTGGTGTACTGCAGTCCATGGGGTCGCAAACAGTCGGACACAACTGGGCGACTCAACAACACAGTTGACATACAGTATTCTGTTAGCTTCAGGTATGCAGTATAGTGATTCAACATTTATATATGTTATTAATTGAGCACCATAATTCTAATTCCCACGTGTCACCACACAAATTCTTGCAGTATCATTGACTATATTCCCTGTGTTGTACGTTGCATTCTCATGACTTGTTTTATAACTGGAAGTTTGTAACCTCGTAATCTCTTTAACTCCCCCTCTTCCCCAGCCTGCCTCCCCTTTGGTGAGACAGTTTGTCCTCTGTACCTATGAGAGATCAGATATTCTGTGCAACAGTATTCTGGATATCTCTGAGTGTGTTTGGGGGTGAGATTTACACTTCAGTCTGTGGACTCTGAGTAAGCAGATTGCCCTCCACAATGTGAGTGGACCTCATCCAATCCAAGGTGTGAGTAGAATCAATGCAAGAGTAAAACAAAAGGCCGATCTCTCCCAAGCAGGAGGGGATTTTCCAGCAAAATAGCCTTGGATTTCACCTATCACACAGGCTCATCCTGCTTCACCAGCAGATTGCCTTTGGACTCAAACTGCATTTTTTCTTGAGTCTCTAGTCTGCCACCCTACCATCAGTTTTTGAACTTACCAAGCCACCATAAGTTCATGAGCTAACTCCTTAAAATAAATATCTTTCTGTGTACATACACAGCCTCTTGGTTCTATTTCTCTGAAGAACCTTGACAAACACAATATGCAATCATGAAATTTAGAAAGATAATATGCAGACTAAAGAAATTTATGAAAGCATACTTTACCTCAAGTGGAGTTAAAATCGTGAATATTAAAATTAAGAAAGTTTGCAGGTCAGGAAGCAACAGTTAGAACTGTACATGGAACAACAGACTGGCTCCAAATAGGAAAAGGTGTATGTTAAGGCTGTATATTGTCACCCTGCTTATTTAACTTGTATGCAGAGTACATCATGAGAAACGCTGGGCTGGGAGAAGCACAAGCTGGAATCAAGATTGCTGGGAGAAATATCAATAACCTCAGATATGCAGATGACACTACCCTTATGGCAGAAAGTGAAGAACTAAAAAGCCTCTTGATGAAAGTGAAAGAGGAGAGTGAAAAAGTTGGATTACAGCTCAACATTCAGATAACTAAGATCATGGCATCTGGTCCCATCACCTCATGGGAAATAGATGGGGAGACAGTGGAAACAGTGTCAGACTTCATTTTTTTGGGCTCCAAAATAACTGCAGATGGTGATTGCAGCCATGAAATTAAAAGACACTTACTCCTTGGAAGGAAAGTGATGACCAACCTAGTTAGCATATTAAAAAGCAGAGACATTACTTTGCCAACAAAGGTCAGTCTGGTCAAGGCTATGGTTTTTCCAGTGGTCATGTATGGATGTGAGGGTTGGACTGTAATGAAAGCTGAGTGCCGAAGCATTGATGCTTTTGAAGTGTGGTGTTGGAGAAGACTCTTGAGAGTCCCTTGGACTGCAAGGAGATCCAACCAGTCCATCCTAAAGGAGATCAGTCCTGGGTGTTCATTGGAAGGACTGATGCTGAGGCTGAAACTCCAGTACTTTGGCCACCTGATGAGAAGAGTTGGCTCACTGGAAAAGACCCTGATGCTGGGAGGGATTGGGGGCAGGAGGAGAAGGGGACGACAGAGGATGAGATGGTTGGATGGCATCACCAACTCGATGGGCATGAGTTTGAGTAAACTTCGGGAGTTGGTGATGGACAGGGAGGCCTGCCATGCTGTGATTCATGGGGTCGCAAAGAGTCAGACACGACTGAGAGACTGAACTGAACTGAACATGTACTTGGGCTTCCCAGGTGGCATAGTGCTAAAGAATCTGTCTGACAGTGCAGGAGATGCGTGAGATGTGGGTTCAATCCATGGGTCAGAAAGATCCCCTGGAGCAGAAAATGACAACCCACTCCAGTCAGTATCCTTGCTTAGAAAATCCCTTGGACAGGAGTCTGATGGGCTACAGTCCATGGGGTCACAAAGAGTTGGACACGACTGAGCATGCACACACATGTGCACAACATATACTTACCTGAATGACAGATGGAGTAAAAACAGTGCAATATATTTTAAATTCTGATATTCAATTTAAAAAGTGACTTTAGATATAAATGGTAATTTAGCAGAGTTATTATTATAAGTTGCATAATAAATTTTGTACTTTAAAAATTGTATAATATTCATAATTTATTTGTTAGTTACTTTAAGGATTTGTAGTCTTTTTTCTTCTATCTTGCATCACAATTACAGATTAGAAAATAGGTGTTCTTTAAAATTCTCCTAATATCTAGCTTAATATAGATATGTTGAAATAGGGAATAAGTGAGATTGTATAGAAAATTATATTTTATTTGATATGCTAACATATTGGCTTTGAAAACATATTGATTTGACAGAAAAAAAAAACAAAGTCTACATTATTGGGTAGATATCATTTTAGTACTTTTATATAGATCATTTATTCTAGTGAATATCAGAATAACTCTTCATAGAAACTAAAATGAAAAAGCATCAGTTCATCTATTTTTAAGAAGAGCTGCCTTCAAATCATTTTCTCATGAATGCATTTATTCATGGAATATTAATAACTGGTTCTACAGGATTTCAGCTTCTATGAATACATTTGCTCAGATGGTCTGATTTTGATATATAGCAAAAATAATCATTTCCTAATGATTATAGCCTATGTGAGTAATACAAAAAATACAAGGAAACATGTGGTTTAGAAATATAGTTTAGGAAATGGAGTGAATTGCTAAAATGTGAAGGGAAATTAAAATTATTAAGTTAAATCCAATGGCAGTGTGTCCTTCAAATAACACAAAAACTTGAGAAGTGCCTGAAAACAGTAATACATTTTCTACCCAAAGCAAAGGGAAGGCTGGATTTGAGCTTAGGGAATCTTAAAATACAGATGATATTTGATAAGATGGCTTGCACATATCGGAAAATTTGGTGTCTTCTCAAGGATACAGGCATGATTTTTGACAGACCTCTTTGTTGCTTGGGCTGCTTGGAATTCTTCTAATAACACGGTAGGCATTTTAGGGCTTTGAAAACTTTGCTGTTCTTTGACATCGGTTCCCAGCTGTTGGAAGACAGGATACGGCTACCTTACACAACCCTTGTGGTTCATATTTTGCCCACATTTATCTTCTATATCATTTTGGTCACTGAAGATTCATCAAGCACCTATTTCAGCTGATGTTGTTTTTATTTTAAAAATAATTTGTGCCTAGATATCCCTTAATATGAGTCAATAATTGAAATATTAATATTGCTATCACTATGTATAATTTATTAAGTCCATACTACATGCTATGAATTCCCCTAAAAACTTTACACTCCCACTATTCACTTAATACTTACAACTCATGAGGTAGTTAGTATAAATTCTCTTCCTATAACTGTACTAGAACTTAGATAGAATACTTGATGTGCCTAATAGCATGCTGCTAATCAAAGAATATAGGCAATAAATTTATATTTCAAGTTCTAATCACTTTCTCAAAGTGTATTTTGATTAAAAATTTTAAAAACCCTAGTTAATAGTCTTTATTTTGCATATTAATATTACCTATTTTTTCTGTTCCATTTCCAAACTATTATCATTATTACATTACCAAACAGAGACCACCAGCATAATTTTGAAGCGGTATAAAAAGCTACACCATTGCTTTTAGACTTTATAATTTTCCATGTAATTTTTACAAATATCTTTAACTCATCATAGACACTCAGAAGTCAAACATTTACCACCGCTCCTCATTGGGGACAGTTAGATCAGAAGGAGACTTTGGGTGAAAGCTTGGAAGGCAGGTGTACACTGTTTGAAAATTGAATATAATGCTTAAATTCAAGATATCTCAGTTTGTAGAAACATAGATCATTCCTGGGTGACGGATCTATTTAGAGTTCTCCGAAACAGAGCACAGTCTATTCCTTCTAGACAATAGGCAGTTTTTCCCTTGGTGAGTTTCCTGAATCTATCAACTTAATTCCACATACGGTTTCTTGCCAGGGATGTCTTCTGCATACATATTTTACAAGAGAAAAAAAGACTCTTCTAATAACAGGACACTACACAATGACATTCATATAGATGAAAGACAGAACTCATTGTCCTCAGGATGCAAACAATGAAAACTGCCAGGCAAGGCCACGCAGTGGGTTGCACTCGGGGACAGATGAGCAACAAGCAGTGCTACTGGGGGCAGCTTGTGTGTGGCAGGGGGCAGGCTTAGCCATCTGTGGGGCTGCCAGTTCAAATGACTTCTCAGGCTCTAGGCAAGGCCTGGGGACTGTCCCTAGTGGGCTGCCCCTTGCCTTGGGGCAGTGAGGGCTCGTGTGTGGTAACTCCAGGGTATGGGAGCCAGAGAAAGGGAGCATCAGAATGTGAGCTTGCCCAGCTGCTTAGTCAGAGGAGCTGACCAGCCTGAAACCAGCCTCAAACCTGGGTCAAAGGCCCAGGACCATGTGTGAAATGGGGCACTCAAAACTGGTGCCCTGGGACAACCCAGAGGGATGGGATGCGGAGGGAGGTGGGACGGGGCTTTGGGATGGGGGGACACACATACACCCATGGCTGATTCATGTTGATGTATGGTCAAAACCACCACAATATTGTAAAGGAATTAGCATCCAATTAAAATAGTAATAAAAACTGGAAACATTTTCATCAGGAGAAGAATGGATAAGTAAAATATAATGGAATACAGTACTATAGAGACTATGTAATAGCTATAGCTGCGGATGAATCTCTGAGCCAAAAAAGCAAGTTGCCGAAGAATATATACAAACATCCAGTTTGTGCAGATGTCAAAGCATGCAAAACACAACGTATAGAAGCAGTGCAATTTTTTCTTTTCAGCAAAAGCTATATGTAAAATCAAGGCAAAATTATATACATATTTAAGAATAGCAATTGCCTCTGGGAATGAAAGTGGTAATTAGAACAGGACATGCAGGGATTTAAGAGGCTTCCCGGTGGTAAAGAATCTGCAAGTGCAGGAGTAGCCAGAGACTTGGGTCCAATTCCTGGGTGGGGAAGAACCACTAGAGGAGAAAACAGCACCCCACTCCAGTATTCTTGCCTGGAAAGTCCCATGGACAGAAGAGACTGGAGGGCCACAGTCCATGGGGTAGCAAAGAGTCAGGACACCTGTGCATTCCCTATTGCTTTCACTGTTATGGCACAAGTTCAATTCTTGGTTGGGGAAATGAGATCCCCTAAGACTAAGTCACACACATACACACACACACACACACACACACAAGCATACACACACACCTGCATACATTGCCCTAAACAGAATAGAAAGCAACTTTTTAAATAGAAGTATAGTTGATATACACTATTATATAAGTAACAGGTGTAGAGTATAGTAGTTCACAATTTTTAATGGTTATACTCCATTTGTAGTTATTATAAAATATTAGCTATATCCCCAGTGTGGTACAGAAAACCTTTTATTATGAGAATAAAATGGAGCAAAACAAATCGAAGTATTAGAGTTCCTTATAGTCTAATAACAAAATCAATTATATAACATTAACCAAGAAAACAGATCTGGAATTTCATGGTCTTTTGTGGAGTTGTAAAGTGTATTGAAAGCATGAGTTATTAGTATGTTGTTCATTATAATAATATCTTCATGTATTCCTTGAGTCGAGGTGTCAGGTTCAGAAGTCGTGCTGTTGGAGGTTCTGAGCTTATAGTAAGGAAGGCGGCCTTTGTAACCAGGAGGACGGGCTGGTTTGTGGGACATGGCCAGAATCACAGGGCAGGGTCATTTTGGAAAGCTGGATGGAGGGAGTAGAAGAAGGTCCTGGAGAATGAGAGTTCTCTTCCCAAGGGGTGAAGGAGTAGACCAACATGAAGCAAGTGCTGGAGAAAGCAACAGTCTCCGCTAATATTTCGAATGGTACAGGTATGGACTAGTACCAAGCTCTATCAGGTTTCTTTTCAGGTGTGAGAGGGCAGGGCTCTACAGTGTGGCAGACATCAAGGCGTCCAGGAAGACCAAGGACTCCTTGATAAGGAGTCCGTGAGATGAACATCATGTTCATGAGACGTAATAAGATCCCTAGTACTGCAAGAAGAGAAGCGAAAATTGTCAGGTCCAACTTGTCAGTGACTCAGGAAAAGCAGGCTGGAGATGCTGCTGGGACAGTGGTCTGTGTCGGGGCCAAGATGTCTCTGGTGCAGACATCATCCCCAGCAGTTACGCCTTGGGTTGGGGCAGTGTGCTCCGAAGTGATCCTTCCCCCTGGTTGATAACGGGGTGAGCTCCTAGTGAAGTGATGTCTGGGATGTGCAACTGGAGAATCCGTTCCTATCTTTGGTTGATGTTTTTGGCGAATCCATGGTATCATAATAAAGATGAATCACTTGTGGAATTTGAAGGAAACTGTGGGCCTGGGAATTCAGCTTGTGTGCATTTTTTAAATCAAGGGGCATTGTGGGGCACAGCTAGCCAAGATGATGCCAGAACACCTGCTGCTGCTGTAATTGAACCATAGTGCTGGAATCTGACGGGCACAGTTAAAGCTCCAATTGAAGGTGGCTGCATCTAAAAGATCCCAGGAGTCCAAAATTTTGCCCAGATGGATAAGGCAAGGGGTTCTCCTGGACACAGATTTTAAATCACATGGCCTGATTTGGGTGTATTTTCTCAATCAATGTCAGATGTTCACTGATTAAAGTGTCAGTGACTGGAGGTGAGACTTCAGCATTAATGTGTAGGTAGGCCCTCCAGTTGAGCAAGTGACTGTGGGTGCGTGTCTCAGTTGTTGGTTTGATTGGTGACAGGGAAATCTTGAATCAGCCAAATCCAATGACATGGGAGCCTTTACTGTGGTGGGTTGAAGCAATGAGTTATTGGGAGAGCTTGGGCCTCTGGATCACATATCAATGAGAGTACTCAGACCAATAATAACAGGACCAAGAGTCAGCAGAATGCTGTGCAGCGGCACTTGAGAGACTTTTTTTTTTTTTGCCTGATGTAGATTTTTCTGTACCATGCATTATTACCATGGAGGGGTTGTTGTCTGGTTTTATTATGGGATATGGTATTAATTCCATTATTATCTCTAAATTTGATTTTCATTTACTAAGTAAATGTGGGCTTATTTGGTTTATTTGTTTTGTTTGTTTAATATCCCTTCTTGGTAGTCTACATTATCTGTGGAAATGGTCTGGGAAGATTAATTTTAATTTCCTGGAAAGGATCAGAGGGAGAACCTGGATTAATTATCCACTTCCTAAAATCTGAATATTGAGAAAGACTTTTTCGGGCAGTGGAAGTTTAGTCCTAAATGAATCCCATATTAGATGATGTTCAACTTAACACCTATTAAGTAGGGCACTATGAACAATTTCTCTTGTGTTGTTACACAAGAAAACTCTACACATGGACATCACCAGATGGTCAATACCAAAATCATATTGATTTTATTCCTTGCAGCCAAAGATGGAGAAGCTCTATATAGTCAGCAAAAACAAGACCAGGATCTGACTGTGGCTCAGATCATAAACTCCTTATTGCCAAATTCAGACTCATACTGAAAGAAGAAGGAAAAACCTCTAGACCATTCAGGTATGACTTAAATCAAATCCCTTGCAATTATACAGTGGAAGTGAGAAGTAGATTCAAGGGACTAGTATGATAGACAGAGTGCCTGAAGAACTATGGATGGAGGCTCATGACATTGTACAAGAGACAGGGATCAAGACCATCCCCAAGAAAAAGAAATGCAAAAAATAAAAATGGCTCTTCTTAAAAGATTTTTCAGAAAGCCTTCCTCAGTTATCAATGCAAAGAAATAGAGAAAAACAATAGAATGGGAAAGACTAGAGATCTCTTCAAGAAAATTAGAGATACCAAGGGAACATTTCATGCAAAGATGGGCTCAATAAAGGACAGAAATTGTGTGGATCTAACAGAAGCAGATGGAGAAGGAAATGGCAACCCACCCCAGTGTTCTTGCCTGGAGAATCCCAGGGATGGTGGAGCCTGGTGGGCTGCCATCTATGGGATCGCACAGAGTCGGACACGACTGAAGCGACTTTGCAGGAGCAGCAACAGAAGCAGAAGATATTAAGGAGAGGTGGCAAGAACACACAGAAGAACTGTGCAAAAAAGATCTTCACAACCCAGATAATCACGATGGTGTGATCCCTCACCTAGAGCCAGACATCCCGGAATGTGAAGTCAAGTGGGCCTTAGGAAGCATGACTGCGAACAAAGCTAGTGGAACTGATGGAATTCCAGTTGAGCTATTTCAGATCCTGAAAGATGATGCTGTGAAAGGGCTGTGTTCAATATGCCAGCAAATTTGGAAAACTCAACAGTGGCCACAGGCCTGGAAAATGTGAGTTTTCATTCCAGTCCCAAAGAATGCTCAAACACTGCACAATTGTACTCATCTCACATACTAGCCAAGTAATGCTCAAAATTCTTCAAGCCAGGCTTCAACAGTACATGAACCATGAACTTCCAGTTGTTCAAGCTGGATTTAGAAGACAGAGGAACCAGAGATCAAATTGCCAACATCTGCTGGATCAGTGAAAAAGCAAGAGAGTTCTAGAAAAACAACTACTTCTGCTTTATTGACTATGCCAAAGTCTTTGTGTGGATCACAAGAAACTGTGGAAAATTCTGAAAGAGATGGAAATACCAGACCAACTTACTTGCCTCTTAAGAAATCTTTATGTGGGTAAGGAAGCAACTGTTAGAACTGGACGTGGACCAACAGATTGGTTCCAAATCGGGAAAGGAATATGTCAAGGCTGTATATTGTCACCCTGCTTATTTAAATTATATGCAGCAGAGTACATCATGAGAAATGCTGGGCTGGATGAAGCACAAGCTGGAATCAAGATTGCTGGGAGAAATATTAATAACCTCAGATGTGCAGATGACACCACCCTTGTGGCAGAAAGTGAAGAAGAACTCAAGAGCCTCTTGATGAAAGTGAAAGAGGAGAGTGCAAAAGTTGGGTTAAAGCTCAACATTCAGAAAACTAAGATCATGGCATCTGGTCCCATCACTTCATAGCAAATAGATAGGGAAATAGTGGCTAACTATTTTTTGGGGCTCCAAAATCACTGCAGATGGTGACTGCAGCTATAAAATAAAAAGACGCTTACTCCTTGGAAGAAAAGATAGGGCCAACCTAGACAGAATATGAATAAGCAGAGACATTACTTTGCCAAAAAAGGTCCGTCTAGTAAAGGCTATGGTTTTTCCTGCAGTCATGTATGGATGTGAGAGTTGGTCTATAAAGAAAGCTGAATGCCACAGAACTGATGCTTTTGAACTGTGGTGTTGGAGAAGACTCTTGAGAGTCCCTTGGACTGCAAGGAGATCCAACCAGTCCATCCTAAGGGAAATCAGTCCTGAGTATTCATTGGAAGGACTGATGTTGAAGCCGAAACTTGAATACTTTGGCCACCTGATGTGAAGAACTGTCTCATTGGAAAAGACTCTGATGCTGGAAAAGATTGAAGGCAGGAGGAGAAGGGGACAGCAGAGGATGAGATGGTTGGATGGCATCACTGACTTGGTGGACATGGGTTTGAGTAAACTCCGGGAGTTGGTGATGGACAGGGAGGCCTGGCATGCTGCAGTCCATGGGCTCACAAAGAGTCAGATACAACTGAGCATCTGAACTGAACTGATTTGTATATATGCACGGACACACATGCATACATGTATGTGTGTATATTGCAGAAGTGAAAGCCACACAGGTTTGCATCCGAAGCCCATGGACAGTTTATGCCAGCACAAGTCATCCAGAGATTCTAGGAGGCATACAAGGAGGTTACCAAAGACTCTTTAGTGGTGTCTGAGGGCACTAACAGGAATGCCCACTGATTTTAATTTGAATAGATTTTACAACTTTTATTGAAGTATCTCCATTTAAGTGGTCTGATTTGTAAGCATCAGTATTCTTGAGATTAAGTAGCATTTGTAAATTAGGAATGTACTGCCTCCAGATGGACTAAAAACTGTTAGAATGATGTGTCCTTAATAAGGGTGCTCAATATAATCCCTTGGAGAGAGGTGTCGTAGCAAGGCAGCATAGGCCCCCCGCGGGTAGCCCAGTAAGGGCGTGTTCTGCCCGTTTGCTGCTGAAGGTCAGTTGTGACTGAAGAGCATGTGGGAATAGGAACTGAATAGAACACATTAACCAGTTTTATAATAGCAAACTGTTTACTGATTGCAGAGTGGATAGAGTTAGCACTTTCAATAATTTGGGGTTGTATTAGTTTGCTAGTTGTGCCATAACAAAGTACCACAGACTGGGTGTCTTAAACAATTTAAAAAAATGCATTTTCTCACAGTCCTGGCGCTTGGAAGTCCAAGGTCAAGGTATTGGCAAGGTTGGTTTCATTCTCAGGGCTTTCTCCTTGGCTTGTAGATGATTTTTCCCATCTGTCTTCACGTGGTTAGACAAGACATATATATGATGTCATTTATATGTATAATCTAGACAAAATGGTACAGATGAACGTATTTGCAAAGCAGAAATAGAGACAGGGATGTAGAGAACAAATGTAGGGAGAAAAAGGCAGACGGGTGAATTGTGACATTGGGGTCGATGTATATACGCTACTGTGTTAAACATAGATAACTAACGAGAACCTCCTGTATAGCACAGGGAACTCTGCTCCGAGGTGACTGAAATGGGAAGGAAATCCAAAAAGAGGAAATATGTGTGTGTGGGGGGGCTTCCTTGGTGGCTCGGGGGTAGAGAATCTGCCTGCCAATGCAGGAGATGCAGGTTTGATCCCTGGGTCAGGATGATCCCCTGGAGAAGGAAGTGACAACCCACTCCAGTGTTCTTGCCTGGGAAGTACCATGGACAGAGGAGCCTGGCTGGCTCCAGTCCATGGGGCTGCAAAACAGTCAGGTACAACTTGTTGAATAAATGACAACACCATACGTATATGCATAGCTGATTTGTTGTCCAGCAGAAAAGAACACAATATTGTAAAACAACTATATTCCAATAAAAATTTTAAAAAAACAACAGCAAGCAGTACCAATCTATTTCTCTCCTTCATATTAAAAGATATTTTATCGTACTATGATACATACAAAAAGAAAACCCATGGGAAATTTGCCTTTGTTTTCTTAATTAAATAACAACAGCTGCTTTTATGGAGTCCAAGAGTGACTTTAAGAAAAGTTGTCACAGAAGTTTCTATTTTAAATTTCGGAGTTTTAAAGTATGAGAATATTCTCTGAAGCCAATTTTTATGGGAAATTACTAAAACACATGGAAAAAGCACGACTTTGTGGCTCATGGGTAGAGCTCACAATCTTGTATTATAGTCCTCACGCTGTGCTTTGCCTATGATTGGTAGCTCAAAGGCATCATTTTGAGTGGAATCATATTGTTTAGAAGTAGTAACTCATGCTGCTCTACTACAAAGCAATCAGTAACACAGAGATCAATTGGACAGGATAGAAGGAAAAGGAAAGAGGTGGTTGGAATGCTATTATTTCTGATATTAAAGATATTAAGAAGGAAGAAACGGAAAGTAGACTGGGTAGGAATTATACTGATTTGTATAAAATCTGCTTAAATATTTACTCATGGCTTAATAGCTTCAAAGTAAAATATATTTTTCAAAGCACGTATTTGAATAGGTAGAGTGACGTATAAAGCATGATGTTTAGAAAATACATAAATAAAACATTAATCTGATTGAAATTAGCTAATATTGATGCACTGACTATGCAAGGCTAAGTTATAGAACTCTCAAAGATGGTTTTACCATTTTCTTAAAATTTCCCTCAATACAATTAAATGTAATCCATATGATTAAGATTATTTTATGTTAGCCGTGAAGAGAACAGTTGGCGATATGTGTAACTTTGTTATTTGACACGTCTCAAGGCTTTTAATGTCTTTAATATAAACCTGAGAAATAGTGTCAGGAAATTGCACCTTGATGAAGATGAGCAATACACAATTTCCAGAGATTAAGAATTTCCTTAAAATTAACTAGTTTTGATTAAAGAAATTCTGTTCACAAAGCTTGAAGAATAGTGTCAAATAGAATATAAGTGCAGACAAGTGTAGAGACCAAGAAAGTCACTTATGAATCCTGACTTGACTTTTTGTAAGGTTCTTAGTAATGCCCCATGACCTATTTTCTTCTTTTGTAAAAATAAGAATGCATAGCTAAGTTATCCTAAATTACTTCCTGTTTTAACATTTTCTATATCTAGCACTCACTGGATAACATCCCTAATGTGAGTTTCATGTACATTAATTCTGCACTGAAAATCAACTTCCAGTTCATGTTCTGTCAGCATGGATGAACATACAGACAGGGCAGTGTTGACCATGAAGATTCAGTAGCCCAAAGGAGCAAGTTCATTTATATTCAGCTTTACCAAATCATGTACTTTGTTAGTATGATGATATTTACATTGAGGCATGCTTCATCAGGCAGCCTTTCTTACTACATAATCACTGTTTTGGGGGGGATTGACATCTACATACTGCTATTTTTAAAGTGGATGGCCAACAAGAACCTACTGTATAGTCCAGGAAACTCTGCTCAATGTTAAATTTAATTTTTATTTTATATTGGGGCATAGTTGGTTTACAATGTTGTGTTAGTCTCAGGCGTACGACAAAGTAATTCATAGAAATGAACTTACTTAGAAAACAGACGCAGACTTTAGACTTAGAAAACAAGCTTATGGTTACCAAAGCGGAGCATGGGGACGGGACGAATGCGGAGCTTGGGATACACACACACTGCTTTATATAAAGTATATATATCAAGAGAGACCTACAGGTATAACGCAGGGAACTGTGCTCAACATTCAGTAATGACCTATATGGAGAACAATCTGAAAAAGAAGGTTCTCTGTATATGTATAGTCAAAATCACTTAAAAAATTACTAAAAATTGTTATCAGGGCTTCCCTTGTGGCTCAGCTGGTAAAGAAGCCGCCTGCAACGCGGGAGACCTGGGTTCATGGTTTTTAGTGTTTGTTTCTCTTGATAGTTTTGAGGCCCTGCATAGAATCTGGCCAGTTCCCTTTGCTGAGTGGTTAAATCCACGCCCAGCCTTATATCAAAGCTTCATCCTACATCACACATTTTTAGGTTGGGCATTCGGTGTGTTTCAGGTACCAGCAGTGTTTGGCAGAGCCCTACTCCAGGGGCCTGAAACATCTTCCGTGTCGGTGTTTTCTTTGTAATTACGTGGGGCAGAACTCCGGGTTGTCTGCGTGCTGCAGATTGGAGGAAAGTGTGGCTGGGCTGCCCAACAGTAGAGAGATGTCACTTTGATCTTCTTGTCACTGCTGCTCAGGCTGGTCCTGGACCACCAGGCTTCTGGCTGCTGTGTGAATCACTCTCATCATCAGTAAACGTCACACCCCAGCTTCACACCATCCCTCAAGGGTCTGGTAGGTTTCAGCCACCACAGTCATGGCATGGCCATGCCATTCAGCTCACAGCCTCAGTTGATTTATAAGACTTAGGTATTATTTTGATGGCAGTACACAGCACAATGAATGAATCACGAGAATCAAAGGAGAAACTCTTATAACTCCAAACAAGAGAAGACTGCTGAGCAAGGCCACATGGTAGTTGTACCTCGGACAGGGTAACGGCAAGCTGGAGCTGCAGCAGGCAGCTTATGTGTGTGTATTTTTGTTTGTATTTTCATTACTCTAGGAGGTGGTTCAAAAAAGATCTTGCTGCAATTTATGTCAAAGAGTGTTCTGCCTAGGCACGGCTTGTTTTCTGTTCTGTGTTTGATTTTTACCTCAAGGGTAAAGCTTCCTGAGTAAACCACATTTTGATAAATATTGGGATTCTAAGGACAATTTTTAATTCCACTTCATTTGTAGCTGTCTAAACTTTGACTACAATTCTACCAAAATATGGGAATACTGCCGTAGTAAAGGAAATTTAGGAGACAAGGTAAGGCAAAATAAATTTCCATCTCTTCAAAAGTACTTACAGTTTTCTTAAGAATAAGATAAATGATCAAATTTCATTTTCTGTTTGGCAATAAGCAGTCTGTAGTTTTGTTTTGTTATTGTTGTTCTTGTTTTTAATTTGCTTACTCATGCCAGTGGACAGAATACAGAAACCAGAAATGAAGCCATGCATATACAGTCAGCTAGTCTTCCAGAAAGGACCTAGAAAATAAAGTGGGACTAGTCTCTTCAATAAATGATATTAGCAAAACTAGATACTGACCTGCAAAAAATAAGATGGGACCCTTATCTTAAAACATACATAAAAATCAACTCATTAGATTAACGACTTGAATATAAGCATACAACTTCTAGAGGAAAGCATAAAACTCTGAGAGGAAAACATAAGGGAAAATTTCCCTGACATTTGTCCAACAGGGATGCTTTGAATTTGACATCATAGCAAAGGCAACAAAAGCAAAAGCAGCATAACTGCATCACACTAACAGTAAAAGAAACATTCAACAGAGTGAAAAGATGAAGTACAAAGCTGCAGAAGACTTTTTAAACCATGCCGAGCTTCCCTTGTGGATCAGTCAGTAAAGAATCTGCCTGTAATGCAGGAGTATTGGGTTTGACCCCTGGGTCAGAAAGATCCCCTGGAGACAGGAATGGCAACCCAGTCCAGTATTCTTGCCTGGAGAATCCCATGGGCAGAGAGCCTGGCGGGCTACAGTCCTTGGGGTCGCAAAGAGTCGGGCATGACTGAGCGACTAAACCACCACTTGGTGACCTTTACTCTTTGCTCTTTGTAAACAATACATCTGTTAAGAGACTGATATCCAAATATATAAGAAACTCATATAGCTCAATAGCAAAATAAATAAATAAAACTGATAAGTAGGCAAGGGACCTGAATAGATATTTCCCTAAAGAAGACATCCATAGCCAGGGCATGGAAGCAACCTAAATGTCCATCAACAGAAGAGTGGATACAGATGGTGTGGTACATATTTACAATGGAATGTTAGTCATAAAAAGAAAGAAAATTGGGTCACTTGTAGAAATCCGGACAGACCTAGAGAAGGTTACACAGAGTGAACTAAGTCAGAAAGAAGAAACAACTATTGTATATACCCTCAATATGCCAGCAAATTTGGAAAACTCAGCAGTGGCCACAGGACTGGAAAAGGTCAGTTTTCATTCCAATCCCTAAGAAAGGCAATGCCAAAGAATGCTCAAACTACCGCACAACTGCACTCATCTCACACGATAGTAAAGTAATGCTTAAAATTCTCCGAGCCAGGCTTCAGCACTATGTTAACTGTGAACTTCCAGATGTTCAAGCTGGTTTTAGAAAAGGCAGAGGAACCAGAGATCAAATTGCCAACATCTGCTGGATCATTGAAAAAAGCAAGAGAGTTCCAGAAAAACATGTATTTCTGCTTTATTGACTACGCCAAAGCCTTCCACTGTGTGGATCTCAATAAACTGTGGAAAATTCTGAAAGAGATGTGAATACCAGACCACCTGACCTGCCTCTTGAGAAACCTGTATGCAGGTCAGGAAGCAACAGTTAGAACTGGACATGGAACAATAGACTGGCTCCAAATAGCAAAAGGAGTATGTCAAGGCTGTATATTGTCACCCTGCTTATTTAACTTATATGCAGAGTACATCATGAGAAACGCTGGGCTGGAAGAAGCACAAGCTGGAATCAAGATTGCTGGGAGAAATATCAGTAACCTCAGATATGCAGATGACACCAAACTTATGGCAGAAAGAGAAGAAGAACTAAAGAGCCTCTTGATGAAAGTGAAAGAGGAGAGTGAAAAAGTTGGATTAAAGCTTAACATTCAGAAAACTAAGATCATGGCATCTGGTCCCATTACCTCATGGCAGATAGATGCAGAAACAGTTGAAACAGTGGCTGACTTTATTTTTTGGGGCTCCAAAATCACTGCAGATGATGACTGCAGCCATGAAATTAAAAGAAATACTCCTTGAAAGGGAAGTTATGACCAAGCTAGACAGCATATTAAAAAGCAGAGACATTACTTTGTCAACAAAGGTCCATCTAGTCAAGGTTATGGTTTTTCCAGTGGTCATGTATGGATGTGAGTGTTGGACTATAAAGAAAGCTCAGCGCAGAAGACTTGATGCTTTTGAGCTGTGGTGTTGGGGAAGACTCTTGAGCGTCCCTTGGACTGCAAGGAGATCCAACCAGTCCATCCTCAAGGAGATCAGTCCTGGGTGTTCATTGGAAGGACTGATCCTGAAGCTGAAACTCCAGTACTTGGGCCACCTCATGTGAAGAGTTGACTCATTGGAAAAGACCCTGATGCTGGGAGAGATTGAGGGCAGGAGGAGAAGGGGACGACAGAGGATGAGATGGTTGGATGACATCACCAACTCAATGGACATGAGTTTGAGAAAACTCCGGGAGTTGGTGATGGACAGGGAGGCCTGGTGTGCTGCGGTTCATGGGGTCGCAAAGATTTGGTCATGACTGAGCGACTGAACTGAACTGAATGCATGTATGTGAAATCTAGAAAAATGGTATAACCGATCCTATTTACAAAGCAGAAATAGAGGTACTGACATTGAGAACAAATGCATGGATATCAGGATATCAAGGGGAAAAGGAGGGGGAAAGGAATTGGGAGATTGGGATTGACACATGTACGCTGTTGATACTATGTATAAGATAGACAGTAAGGGGAACATAGTTGCACAGGGAACTGTACTTAATGCAGGTGGTAACTTGAATTGGAAGGAAGTGCAAAAGGGAAGGGATATATTTTTATGTATGGCTGATTCATTTTGATGTACAGTAGAAACTAACACTACATTGTAAACCAACTATACTTCAATAAAATTTAATTTAGCAAAGACATACAAGTGGCTTACAGATACATAAAAAGATGTTCAGTGAGGGCAAAGCAAATCAAAACCACAATGAGATATCACCTCACACCTGTTAGGACAGAGATTAGTAAAAACTCAAAAGATAACAAGTGTTTGTGAGAATGTGAATAAAAGAGTATACTTCTCCACCATTGGTAGAAATGTAAATTGATACTCAGTGGAAAACAATGCAGAGTTTCCTTGAAATGTTAAAGAATAGAACTAGCGTGTGTGCTAAGTCACCTCAGTCGTGTCCAACTCTGTGCAACCCCATGGACTGTAGCCCACCAGGCTCCTCTGCCCGTGGGATCATCCAGGCAAGAATACTGGAGTGGGTTGCCGTGCTCTCCTCCAGGGGATCTTCCCAATCCAGGGATTAAACCCACGTCTCTTACGTCTCCTGCATCGGCAGGCAGATTCTTTACCACTAGGGCCAATGGGAAACCCCAGAACTAGAGTAAGATGCTGCAATTCACTTCTGGATATGCAGCCAAGGAAAGTAAGTTCAGTATTTCTAAGAGATATCTGCATTCTCACTTTCACTGTGCATTCTTCACAGTAGCTAAGATTTGGAAATAACCTGTGTCTGTAGATTTGTAATTGGATAAAGAAAATGTGATGATACATATACAAATACAATGGAATATTATTTAACCTTAAAAAGGAAATCCTGCCGCTTGTGACAACATGTATATACTCAGTGGGCATTATATTTAGTAAAACGGGTCAGACACAGAAAGACAATTACTGCATGTTGTTCATTGTTTAGTCGCTCAGTAGTGTCCAACTCTTCGTGACCCTTGATTGCAGCACCCCACGCTTCCCTGTCCTTCGCCATCTGCCAGAGCATAATCTCACATACATGGAATCTAAAAATGTCAAACTCATAGTAACAGAATAAAATGTTGTTTTCTAGTAGCCAGGGAGATGGGGAGATAATGGTGAAGGGGAACAAATATTCAGTTAAAAGATGAATAAGCTCTGGAGACCTAATGTTCAGAATGATGACAATATTTATTACTAATAATTACAATTTTCTAAGAGTAGATCTCAAATGTTCTCAACATATACACTCAAAAGTAACTAAGTGAAATAATGGTTATACTAGTTTGTTTGATTGTGTTAATAATTTTACAATGTATATCAAAACATGATGTATACCTTAACAATATATAATTTCTATTTGTCAAATGTTATTCAGTAAAACTAGAAAAATATTTCTCACTCAAAATATGCTTTGTTTAATATAAAATTCCTAAATGAAGATTTTCAAATCTGTAATTGAATACTTTATTCTAGATTACTTTCTCCTTTAAAGTATCCTTTCTAATGAGTATTGAAATATTAAACAGCCTTTTTGTTAATGGAAAAAATATGAAAACAAAGGTCTCAATGAACAAGAGCGTATTCAGTTTGACTTCCAGTGTCCAGGCTAGGAAATGGCAAGGATTTTGCATGCTGGATAGCGGTAGCAATGTCAATACCTAATTCTTTTCAGGACATTGGTTGTTGAGTAGGAAAAGAAAAAGAAATTTTACAGGGGAGATCTTTTTTATGATTTCAAGGATTTCTAGCACAGTTGGAATTCCAGAATGACAAACAGAATCTGGAGTGACTTTGAAGCCAGATCTACTGAGTCAAATTAACCATAGAATCACTTAAGGTGCTTTATTCAGTGAATAATTATGCTGTAAAGAAAGGGCTATGGTAATAGAGTAATTCAGGTTTTAAAGTATACAAATTTTCATTAAGATTTTTAGTTATTAAATTTCCTGGACTGACAAACCATCTCTCTAATTACTTGAGTAGTTCAGCACGATTCTTTTGTTTGTTTGTTTGTTTTATTGCATAGTCTGCTAGTATAAAGACATGTAAAAGCAGGTTACCATGAATTTATTTGGTGGGAGCCAGAGGTGGGGGGAATTATTCTCCCCACACACAAGGGTAAAGCATGAAGCCTGGAGCAGTGAGTTTCCCTAAACTAATTTGTCAACTTCCAAATGTTTTCTTCTGGTTATACCTGAATAAAGCTCTAATGACATGCCTTGTATAGTACATTTGTTTTTTGTGCTTTTGTTTTATTAGAATGAGACTATCTGTAGCCTTCATCTATTAAATTTTATTTTAACCTTTGTAAGAATTTTATACTTTATTATAATCTTATTTTTGTTTTTTATGCTTATTTTTATGAATCATTAAGAATCATATAACCTGTGAAATAGACTCCCGTGTATTTTTGTCCTGAACCAGCAGATGATTAAGGAGGATGGCTTAGTGTAGAGAGCATTAAAATAAGAGTTAGAAAACTAGTCATTATCCCCAGTTCTTGCAGAGATAGTTTTGCTTTCATGATTTAGGTCTTAAAGATTTAATTTCCCCTTATATAAAGTGAGGGTGCATGACTAAACCATTTCTAAATTATAAGCATTGATATGATATAAACCAGTGAACCCTCTCCTGTTTCCGTACATCACTCTTGAGCTCAACTGAGAACAACTTTAACTAGAGTATATTCCATCCATCCCTTTAAATTCTGGTTATTGGACAGTATGGAGAAAAGGAGAGGTTCAGGTCCCAAACCCAAAACTTATGAACGGGTTTTGTGACAAGGAAAAATGGAGGACTATAGATAGAATTAAGATTGCTGGTCAGGTAACTAATAAAACAGGAACGTTATCCTGAATTATCTGGGAGGCCCCAGTCTAATCTCATGAGCTCTTAGAACTAGAAGAGAGTGACAAAAGAGCGGATCAGAGAGACAACACTAGAAAAAGAGGGAGTGATTCCAAGTGTGAGAGCTAGTCAAGTAAAGCAGCAAGTCTTTAGTTAACCACCACCAAGTCATTTATTTGATGAACAGAAATTTGCACCCTTATCTTACCATTTTCATTGTTTATCAGCTGATGTGTTTTAGATTTCAGAGGTCCTAAACGCTTCTAAACTTAAACAGTATGCTTCAGCCCTCATGAAAAATTAAGAGGCTAGCGTATATTGACATGTTTTAAATTAAAACAGAATTAACTTCTGTTTTCAATTAAAAGACTGGGATGCAATTTACTGTGATCACACAGGGACATAAATGTAAATGGTGTCACACGGTATAATGACATGTATTAACAGATATCGGGGTATACAGAAGGCTGGTCCAGTCTATTCTCTGGTCAAGAAAAGTATTCCCCGAAAGAGCTGTATAAAATGTAATATCTAAAGGATAATAAATTAATGATGCCAAGAATTTAAGGATTATACAATTTATTGCACAATTGCAGTAATATTACGTTATTCGCTTTTATTTACTTAAAATAACTTATTCTATTTCTGCCATGTCCAGATACTCTGGCAGGCCCTGAAAGTATGAAAATAAGTGAGACACAACCTGTAACATCCTCTCATCATCTAATTGCCACAGAATAGCAGCAATCAAATTTGTGTCTCTTACCCTCACAATTTTGCATTTCATTATATGCTCCTTCTCTTGCATGGGGGAGGGATTGCAAATACGTTTGACATTATCACATGATACATTGATTTCCTGCATATTTTGTTATTTACAGTTTCCTGGTCTTCTCTGGTGCTCAGAGGGCATTGAACATTTTTGGCAAGATCTTTTTGCACTGTTTTAGCCAGGTCACTCATCACTGGTACTGTAATGCCTGAACAGAAGCAGAGCACTCTCTTTGCAGCTGGTTTTTTTCAGGTGTGCTCTTTATAGCAGCCCTAATGGGCAGATAGTTCACTGCATCTCTAGCTGTTGGCATATGGCATCCAGGAGGACAAGGCAGTCCAGACAAGCCCATCAGATTAACCATGTAATAGACCCAGAAGCTGCTTTAAAGCTGTAAAACAAAATTGCTTATGGAGTCTGCCAGCACGCCAGATGCTGCTATTGGAAGAAATATCTTCCAGCGCTGAGCATCTGGGTCTCCTGGTTGCCAGAAAAAAAAAGAGAAAAAGAATTGACAATTCACTATCAATGAGGTTTCTTTTGGAATATAAGAATTTTTATAATTTTTTAAATGTCAAATGCATTATGTTGCAACAAAGGTTAAAATTAGCTATCTCCCACGTATGCCACTATTAACACACATCCTCCTTACAGTCCTTAGGCAGCTGGTTGGTTATTATCTAAATAAATCAGAACAATGAGAATCTTGAATTTGAATGTGAATTTTCAGTCTGTTCCCAATATGCTTATTTTATTGATATTTTGCATAATAACATTCTTGCCAGCTGAATATAAATTTTATATTTAAACAAGGTAAGAAATAATGTTTCATATTAGCACACACTAGTTTGTTTCCTGACTGCCAATTATATAATTGAATATAATAACTAAGATATAACTCCCAAATGTCAATCAACTGTTTTTCAGTGGAATTGCTTTTCTATGCCAAATAAACAGTGGATTTGACTAATTTAATTTAAAGTCAATTAGATTTAGTTTTTTAAGCCCAAGCACAAGGTGAGTCATTTCTTGTCAGTTATATAATGTATGTATATTGCCTAAACTTTGGTAAAAATCGCCTAATACATTTAATCTTTAAAAATTGATATATTATGTTTAAAAATAAGACAGTTGTGTTAACTCAAATCATAAACACTCACATGTTTTACTTGACCTGCATCATCCTTTCTGCACTGCTCAAAGTAAATTTATTAAGCATATTTATTGAATATGAGAGATTACCTCAAATTTATAATTTTCTATGTTCCAACATTTAAAACCTTTATATATAGTGATGGTCCAAACTCATTTATTCTCCAGTTTTGCATAGTGGTTAATTACACAGTCTAACTTTTTCAGAAAGTTACTAGTTTAAAATATTTTAAAATTCAAACACCTGATTTTCTACTAGGAGTACATTTAGTAGCCACTTCCAGTAAATATGAATATATTATAACTTTCAGTTGTTAATATGCTATATAACTCTGTATTAATGAAACTATGATAATTTGGGAGTTAAACTGTGCAGAGTTAGATTATAAACATATCTCAAAGATGTTATGGGTTTGGTTCCAGACCATCACAACTGAGCAAGTATTTTAACAAACTGAATAGCATGAACGTTTTGATTTCCCAGTTCCAATAAAAGTTGTTTACACTATACTGTAGACTAATAAGTGTGCAATAGTGTGTCTAAAAAAATGATGTATATACCTTAATTAAAACTATGCTTTATTGTTTAAAAAAATGATGTTATCTGACACTTCAAAAAGTTGTAATGTTTTTGCTGGTGGAGGGTCTTGCCACAGTGATGATAACTGCTGACTGATGGGCTGTGGTTGCTGAAGTTTGGGGTGGCTGTGGCAGTTTCTTAAAATAAGACAATAGTGAAATTTGCTGCATTGATCGACTCTTTCTTTCAGGAAAATTTTCTCTGTAGCCTGTAATGCTGTTTGATAACATTTTACCCACAGTAAAATTTCTTTTAAAATTGGAGTCAATCCTCTCAAACCCTGCCACTGCTTTATCAACTAAGTTTATGTAATATTCTCAGTCCTTTGTTATTTTAACAATCTTCACAGCATCTTCACCAGGAGTAGGTTCCATTTCAGGGAATCACTTTCCTTGCTCAGCTGTCAGAAGCCACTTCTCATCCATTCAAGTTTTATCAGGAGATTGCAGCAATTCAGTCACATCTTCGAGCTCCACTTCTAATTCTAGTTCTTTTGCTGTTTTCATCATATCTGTAGGTGAAGTCTCAAATGACTCAAAATCTTTCATGAGGGTTGGAATCAACTTCTTCCAAACTCCTGTTAAGGTTGATATTTTAACCTCATCCCAAGACTCATAAATGTTCTTAATGGCATCTAGAACAGTGAATACTTTCTAGAAGGTTTTCGGTTTACTTTTTTCCAGATCCATTAGTGAAATAAACATCTATGGCAGCTATGATCTTATGAAATGTATCTCTTAAAGAATAAGACTTGAACGTTGAAATTACCCTTTGATCCACAGGCTACAAAATGGATGTAGGGTAAAGAGACATGAAAACAATATGAATCTCATTGAACAGATCCATCAGTACTCTTAAAGGTGGTCAAACATGTCATCAATGAGCAGTAATATTTTGAAAGGAATATTCTTACTGAGAAGAATCAGTCAGTATCAACACTGGGGTTAAAATATTTACTAAGCCATATGATAAATAGACACATGCTGTCATCCGGACTTTGCTGTTCTGTTTATGGAGCATAGGCAGGGTGAGTCAGTCAGTCAGTTCAGTCACTCAGTCGTCCGACTCTTTGCAACCCCATGACCGGCAGCACGCCAGGCCTCCCTGTCCATCACCAACTCCCGGAGTTTACTCAAAGTCATGTCCATTGAGTTGCTGATGCCATTCAACTATCTCATCCTCTGTCGTCCCCTTCTCCTCCTTCCCTCAATCTTGCCCAGCATCAGTGTCTTTTCTGGTGAGTCAGTTCTTTGCATCAGGTGGCCAAAGTATTGGAGTTTCAGCTACAACATCAGTCCTTCCAATGGATATTCAAGAAGGGTATATTAGGCAGGGTAGATACAGTATAATTTTTAAAGATCCCAGGATTTTTAAAATTGTAAATGACCATCGGATTCAACTTTAAGTCACCAGTTTCATTAGCCCCTGACAAGAAAGTTAGGCTGTCCCCTGAAGTTTTGAAGCAAGGCTTTGACTTCTCTTCTACATCTATGAAAGTCCTAGATAGCAGCTTCTTCCAAGAGAGGGCTATATTTTGCACATTGAAAATCTGTTGTTTGGTACATTCACCATTATTCACTATCTTAGCTAGGTCTTCTGGATAACCTGTTGCAGATTCTGCACCAGTACTTGCTGCTTCAACTTGTGCTTCGCTGTTAGGTGCGAGTTTGAAGTTAGGGCCTTGCTCTGCATTAAGCTTTGACTTAGGAAATGTTGTGGCTGGTTTGATCTATCAGGACCACAAAAACTTCACATTGGCAATAGGGCTGCTTCACCTTCTTAGTATTCATGTGTTCACTGGAGTAGCACTTTTCATTTCTTTCAAGAACTTTTCCTTTGCATTCATAACTTGATACAAGTGGTCTAGTTTTCTGCCTTTCTAGACTTTTGACATATCTTCCTTGCTAAACTTAATCATTTCTAACTTTTGATTTAGAGTTAGAGACTCGAAGCTCTTCCTTTCACTTGATCACTTACAGGCTACTGTAGGGTTCTTAACAGATCTAAGTTAGATAGTGTTGTGTCTCGAGGAAGAAGAAGGCCTGAGGAGAAGTATCTCTTGGGAAGGTAGTACAATAGGGAGAAATGCTCAGAGTCCATAACCTTGCATGCAGTGTTTTCTATATTATTTAATTTAAAAAAAAGCCTATATTTATATAGCATTAATATAATAACCATTGATGGTTTTAAACATTGAATTTTAGAAATACCAACTTCATTCATTTGTCTGTTTACTTATTGACTAACCTTTCTTATTTTCCCTCCGTCAGGAGCACTGTGCTCGAAGTGCATATATATGGCCTGTAGCATCATGAAGTATGCATCAAGAAGTATACTCACAATACTGAATATATGCACATTCCCCCAAAATAGTCCAAAAGGACCACAGAAGAAGGCCTGAAAACCTGAAGGCACAAAGGGAAAGTGATGAATATTGGTTAAATGAATTAAGAAAAGTTCTCCAGAAGACTAGAATTGTGAAATAAAATGACAGATACATGAAAATTATGCCAGGTAGTTAGAGGGCATATTCAATATAGAAGGTCAACCAAATACAGAAAGAAATCATCCAAGTGACTAGAAAGGGAAAGGAACACTAAAAGCATTCAGGATTTGAGTGCTGAGACTAGTAATGAGGCCTCGGGATTCATCTGGGAGTTCAGAAGGGCTGATTACAGAGATCCTCATAGACCATGCCCCTGCATTATCCCATTGTATCCTCCCAGACAAAATGGACTTCCACTTGACATTTTAGACCAGAGAGAAACAATCAAATATGCTTGGTTAGAAGGATTACTATCTTGACAATTTGAAAATAAATTAGATTAGAAAATAGATAAGCTAGATAAGGAGGCAGATAGATAGCAAGGATATCATCTGGGAAGATATTTTAATAATCGTTATTTCAATAGCACTGTAGGTATGTGCCTGTTTATGTGTATATGTTTGTGTCCATCTTATAAGTTAACTTTATAAATAAAATATAATTCTTTAATTTATATAAAAATTTACCTTTATGTTAACATTGCATATAAGGGTAATATTTATGTTGTTTTATATAGCATGTGTTGTATATGATATTATATATAATATTGTATTCTGGATAAAAAGAATGAGATATATTTCTTTGTAGTGGTGGTACAAGGAAAACAAAGTTATAGTATTGAATATTATACATATAGTATTAAATATAATTTTATTATATATATAAAACAAAGATCAAATGAGCACCAAGCTTTGAATTTTGAAGTGATCTTGCTTGACTGGTCCAAGGCATAGCATCATAAAAAAGACTATGATAAAAAAGATGTTTACAAAAAGAAGAAAAGAATCAAAATAGCCTGAACAAATAATATGATAAAAAAGGGGGGGAACCCACAAATTTCTTAATAGTGAGTGCAAAAGTAGATTAATATCTGGCAAGTGTAAGTACAGTTAAAAACTGAACCTGATGTCTCTATATAGACAAACTTGTGTGTTATTAGAAATTTACTTAGTACCTTACCTGACTACTCTACTAAGCTTCTTTCTTTCATATGTAGTAAAGCATATCTCTAACGCTTAATTTTTTATTTTCATTTTCCTTTGACTATGCTCATGACTTAATGACTTGTTCCATGATTTGTTCTTTCTTCTTTTGAAGATGGTTGTGCTCAAACCTGCTGTTGTTTACTTAGAATCCGTTGTATCAGGGAGCCACTGTTGTTAAGAATAATAGGGATACATATTATTATTTCCATCTTACACATGAAAACATGAAAACTTAGAGAACGTAAGAGATGCGCCAAAAGTCGTAGTCTACTGGGGCAATCAAGCCAGAGTTTAAGCCAGTATCAATCTGATTCTAGACCAGTGTTCTTTTCACTACATAGTGTTAAGTGGTTTAAATCAAATTGAATTAGGTGTGCGATCATAAATTTTCATGGCAGAAGTTGGTCTGTTAACTACATCCATATTCACTAAAGAAAAGCTTGGCATGGCTGTTTAAATTGTTAGATTTTAGGTTTGGGGTTGAAAGCTCTTCTTCTGACATAAATTTAATGTGCTAGATGAGAGTAATAGATCTGATATATAGAGGTGAAGTGATTAATGTAATTTTTCTTGGCTGTAGCGAGACTTTTTTTTTAGAGTGGTAAATGCCTTTATTGCACGAGCTCAGACAGGAAGGAGGAGGGTTTCTTGGCCTTTCTGGCCTTGATGCTCCTCAGACAGAACTCCAGCTCCTTCCCCTCTAAGACATGGCTTTCTGCTGGGCCACACCGGCCTGGTCTTGGAGCGATCCCGGCAAGAAGCTTGCCTGGCTGAAACCGCTCCTCTGGAAGACTGCTGACTGTGGCCTTCTTTTTCCTTTCAGGATATTTCTTCTGCATTTTCTTCGATGGTTTCTTGTTTAAACTCTTCCTCTTCTGGAGTCAGCCCGGCCCCCTCCTTGCCCCCAGAGAGAGTGCAGGGTGGGGCTCGTACCAATACCCCTACGGTGTGCTGTCAACCAGCACATAGCACTTCTTCCCCAGGTCTCGGTAGGGACCGGTTCGTTGTTGGAAGTGGTGCAGAAAACATCCATGATCTTGTCTGGCGTGTGCAGCGCTGGGAGCCCCGGAAGGTCCTCACGTCCAGCCGCAAGGCCGGGTGCTTGCTGCCTGGGGCACAGGGGCTGTGTGTATGCGGCGGGGACCAACGTTGGTGTTGGCAGCGGGGAGTCCCCTTCATATTTTTTTGGTAAGGCTTTCTCTTGCCCCTGGTCTTCCGAGGCTTGTGCAGTTTGTCCCAGAAGATGCCCATTGCTTGGCGCTGGCTGGAAAGAGCGTGGCTGTAGCAAGACTTTTATACCACATTCCTTGTCTATCAATAACTTTGTTAACAGACCACTTGAATCGACGAACTTATTAGCCAAAAAGCCTTATTAACTAGTATGTTTATTAAGAAGAGTGTATGAGAACGTAACTGGTTGGATGCAAAAACAAAGAAAAACCTTTGTGATAGCAGGAAATATATGAGCTTTTAAGGAAGCTGCAAATGACAAGTAGAATTGTTTTAGTAATGTAGTTAATTTACAATGTAGTGTCCGTTTCAGGTGTACGGCAAAGTGGTTCACTCATATATGTGTGTGGCTCCATCTTTTTTCAGATGCCTTTCCCACATAGGTTATTGCAGAATATTGTGTAGACTTCCTTGTCCTATACAGTGGGTCCTTGTTGACTGTCTATACATTGTAGTGTGAATTTGTTGATTTCAAACTCCTTATTTTTCACTGCCCCCACCTTTCCACTCTGGCAACCATAAGTTTGTTTGCAAAGTCTTTGAGTCTGTTTCTGTTGTGAAAGTTAGTTCATTTGTATCTTTTAAAATTTTTGTTATTTATAGATTCCAAGCATAAATGATATCATATGATATTTATCTTTCCCTGACTTTTTTTATTTAGGATCATAATCTCTAGGTCTATCCATGTTGCTGCAAATGGCATTATTTCTTTCTCTTTTATGGCTGAGTAATATCCCATTGCATATATGTACCACATCATCTTTATCCGTTTCTCTGTCATGAGACAAGCAGGTCTCTTCCATGTCTTGGCTATTGTAAATAGTGCTGCAGTGAATATTGGGGTGCATGTACATTTTCCAATATGGATTTCTCTGCGTATATGTTCATGAGTGGGATTGCTGGATCATATGGCAGTTTTATTTTTAGTTTTTTAAGGGACCTTCATACTGTTCTCCACAGTGGCTGTATCAATTTACATTCCTACCAACAGTGTAAGAGGGTTCCCTTTTCTCTATACTCTCTCCAGCATTTACTGTTTATAGACTTTAGGATGATGGCTATTCTGACTGGTGTGAGGTGATACCTCATTGTAGTTTTGATTTGCATTTCTCTAATAATTAGTGATGTTGAGCTTCTTTTCATGTGCTAAAATACAATTTTTGAATAAAAACTTTAAAATGTATGAAGCATTAAAAATACATCAGTTATCATATTCACCATATACCAAGTTGTGTTATTTATTTGAACATATAATATGTATTAAATATTTGTGAATCAATATATATGCATGTATGTTTATAAATATATTAGCATTTTCAACATTTTGCTATAAATTTTATATTTTAAACAGTTATAAAATGTGTGTTGTGGTAGACAAAGTTATGGTTCCTCAAAGATGTGTGCCCAGAATCTATAACTAATTAATCTGTTGGCAAAAAAAGACTTTGTAGATGTGATTACATTGGTGATTTTGAGATGAAAAGATTATCCTGGATTATACATCTGGGTCCAGTATAGTCACAATCATGCAGATAAGAGAAAACACAAGAAAACAGAGTCAGACAGGTAGAGATGAAAAGGGTACGGAGAAGAGAGGGATTTAAAATTGCTACCTTGTCGGCTTTGAAGATGGAGGAAGATGCCATGAGCCAAGGATAGATTCAGGTAGACTCTGGAAGCAGGAAAAGGCAGGGAAACATCCCTCATAGAGACTCCAGGAGAGATGCAGCCCTGCCTGTGACGCCGTGTTGCTAGCACTTCCGACTCCAGAACTGCAGATATCGCGTATGTGTTGCCTTGTCCTCAGGTTTTGTTGATCTGTTACAGCAGCAGGGGGATCTGAAGTGCGTATATGTCACTGCGCACACGGTGTACATTAATAAGCACTTGGAGAAAGCAAGATGGGAAAGAAGGATGGGGAGGAGGGGAAGGAAGAAGGAACAACAGGACAGAAAAAATGAATCGGGGGTTAAAAAACAATGGGTTATTAGTGAATTGATATAATCTGAGAGTTTTTTGGTAAAAACATTTACAAATTATTTTTTTAAAAAGTTAAAACTATTTATTAGTAAATTCTAACCTAGGGAAGTGGATGGGGGAAAGGCTTCTTATACCATAGATGACACCTGGCTATACTCGCTAAAAAAATAAAAACCCTATTATCAAATGTAAAAATAAATCTTATACAGGAAAGGGATATTTTTCTTAAAAGCCATAGATACTTAAAAGCAAAATAACAATTACTTCAGCTATCAAATAGGGTAAGTGTAAGTGTTAGTCGCTCAGTCGTGTCCAACTCTTTGTGACCCCGTGGACTGCAGCCCACCAGGCTCCTCTGTGCACGAGATTTTCCAGGCAAGGATACTGGAGTGGGTTGCCATTTCCTTCTCCAGCAAATAGGATAGATTTACGTAAATTACTACTTAAAGAAAATATTTCAATTAAAGAAAGCAAATGTACCATAAACACATATGAAAATACTCATATTTATAATGAAACATAATTTTGCACAGTAAATGTATATATAATACTCAAAATTAGTCAAAGCTAGATTATGTTTCTTTGAATGAATGGCAAAGGATAAATGACTTCTTGAAGGCCTTCACCTGTCTATAAGAGAAGATGAAGAGAACTCTTCCCAAAGGGGTGTGCGTGTATGTGTGTGTAGTTGAATTAAAGGGAATATGGGAGATCAAAATGCATAAGGAAAGTTCTGGAGCAGAGAGGAATAACCTATGTTTCTATTAACACATTAAAAAATTAAATAGCTTCTCTTTAAGAGTATCCATTTAAATTGGAACTACTCACTTTCTGAAAAGAGAAACATAATTAAATAGTCACCTTCTGAACTGGAAAGGAAGAGGATTTTATTTCAACATATTTATACCAAGGAAAGCTACTACATAGTGTGATTTCAGTGTTCAAAACTGGGGAGGGAGGTGGGAGGGGGGTTCAGGATGGGGAACACATGTAAATCCATGGCTGATTCATGTCAATGTATGGCAAAAACCACTACAATATTGTGAAGTAATTAGCCTCCAACTAATAAAATAATAAATAAATAAGATGTGAAATCTAAAAAAAAAACCTCATTCATTACCCAAATAAATCACACTAACAGTTCCATTGGTACCTTAAACACAAGAAATTAGACACACTTTTTGACCGAGCACATCTGACAGTTACAGTTGCCTGATATAATGATTAATTAGTGTATCACTATCTTAAATGAACACTGTGATATGAGATTTACATCATTTTTCCAGAAGTTGATTTTGAAAGTAAAGGTTAGAGAAAAAAGCATAAATAAACCAAGTTCCTGAAAGGATGGTTCAGGAGGAAAAAATGCCTTCCAAAGTTTAATGGAAGGCGCTGACATTTGAGGGTCTGAAACACAACAAAAACAAACTGGAAACTACTTTTCATCCTAGAAAGACCAAGGTCAATAAGGTAAGTGACAGAAATATCTCAGGATTTGAAAGGCATACATTCTGTTATTTAACCTCGGAATCTGAAGACACCTCTTGAAAGAGATTGCTTTAATTTCCAACAAACAATCTATTATCAAAAAAGTGAAATATTACTTGTTAACGTATATAACATAGAAAAGGATCCAAGGTACCCACCTTTCCAAAAGAAGCAGGAAGAGATAAACATACTTTATCTAGTTTTTTTTTTTTTTTTCTCCTATGCTAACAAGCTTCTCCTTCTGTTTCCAGGATACTTTTGGTGTTCACAAACTGAAAAAAGATTTGTGGAGTGGTTTCTGGTAGAAGGCTGGTTTCTCCTCTGTCACAGCTGACCTAACTTCTCTCTCAGGCACACTCTCCTCCTGAATATAAGGATGGAATATCATAAGTGTGTCCTCGAATCATATTTTTTATTAATTTGTAGTTAACATTCTTTTGTTAAAAATGTATTTAATGAAAAGTTGTGAAACATAACTTGCTTACCCTGCTGATACCATAACTCTTGCATTATTTAACAAGGTTTTTTTTTTTTTTAACACTTCCTTTGTCTTCTTAATAGTTTAGATTTCTAGAGGCCAGCCCAATCACCTTGTTGGACTTCATCTGGATTCTTTTATATTTTCTTTCTCTCTGTTTCCCTCAGATAAATGGATCCATTCTATGGGTCTCATGTCTCTCTATATTCTGATAACTCTCAAATCAGTGTCTCCTACCCAGAACTACTTTCCAAATTCCACATGCAAAACCTTGATGATGCTTCCACTTGAATGTTATCCAGAAACCACAATTTCAACATACAATTCACTGAAGCCAGTGTATTCATCTTATCCCAAATTCTACTTCCAAAGTTACTTTATATTGCAATTAAGAGGACAAACTAGAACATTAAGTGTCACTTTTCACTAACTTTTACTTCTGATAGATGGTCTGCTTTGCAGAGCACTTTCTGTCATCATCCTAATTATTCCTTAAGTCATTTGTTTGACTTCACTCTCACGTCTGAGTTCTTGGTTTGCATGCTTTCTCTTAGGTTTCATTGCAAAATAAACTCTGTTTTAGTCTCCAGTGCCAGTTCACCCCAACATACTAAGTTCCCTTGCAATTTGTTGCAAAAAATATTGCATATTTCATTATTATAATCCATTGTTAAACCAGTCATTCAGTGACTCTCCAGTTGTCTAGAATGCAATCTGTTCTCGGGTATGACACCTAAGGTCTCTCAGTCATATGCCTGTGTGTGAGTATATCACGCTAAGGAGAACATTTCTCGCCTCATTTGAAGTGATCTCTGTTTCACTCTCCAGCATTATCCCGCATAATGTTAACTGTCATACACTCCAGCCATCCTAGAGTTCTCGTCTATGCCTTTGTGCGTGTTCCTTTTCTCCTCTGAGGTACCCCGTCCTTCCATCACGTTATATTCCTGGCAAGCATGCTGAAAGCCACCATCTCTGTGTTTCTCTTCTTTCAGCCTTCCATGACGCCTGCCCGTAGTAGAGGTGACGACTTCCTCCTTCTACCACTTCAGAACCAAAGAAGCACAGTATTTATCATATTCCTTCGTGATCCTTCTGATTTAGAATCTCAGTCTCAGCCCTTCGACAGTTTGGGGCCAGAAGTTCCTTGTTTTGGGGGCTCTCCCTGTGTGTTGTAAGATGTTTAACAGCATTGCTGGCCTCCATCCAATAGAACCCTACCCCAATTACTTCAGCAAATATCTCCAGACCTTTCAAGTGACCCCTGGGGGCCAAAGAATTTCCCAGTTGAGAACTGCCACTCTAAGTATTTATATCTTTCTGATGTGTATGCCTTGCAGTGTCCCCTGCTGTTTAATTCTGTGCCAGGCACATGAAAGGGATAGCATCAATTCTTGTAGTTTGGATGAATAAAAGCAAATCAATATGTTAAATATGTTATTGAATAAGTTTCCCAGTGGAAATTTCAGAATGCATATTATTTGCCTACTTTTTAAATGAGTAGAATTTATAACCCTTTAGTTTTGTAAGGACAGAGTCAAGAAGGACATGAAGCTGTCTTTGCATTGATTCACATGTCAACTTATCTATAAATGTGTGTATATTTACATAAATGCTGTAAGTATGTGGATTTTTAGATTTACCATATATATGTATAAAACACAAAATGTTTGATTAATTGGACCACTTCATTCTCTGAGTAGATAAGATTAAATCAGAGGGCATTATGTTGAAAGTAGAATTGACATGTGTATGTGTGGCCAGAAGGGTTCAAGCTCTATTATTAGATGGATTCCTCATTATAACCTCACAAACCACAAAATTATTAAGGAAGATTTTTAAATCTTGTCCAAGCAGTTGGTCCAATATAAAGATTCTTTTTCTGAGTGTATAATAGCAGAATAGTATAAAGGGGCAGAATAGTATAAATAAAGAAAGAGTTTGAAAGTAAATAATAAAAAATGATGGACCCACAGAAAGGAAAAAAAAAATTCATTCTCTTCATAGAAAACTAGGAAACTTCACGGAGCTGGTAGCGCTTACAAAAGGCCTTGAAAGCTCAGTCCAATGTAAGAAGGTTATTAGGTGGATATTATTGAGAGAGGGAGATTTGTAAGGGAAGAAAAAATGGGAAGGAATGGAGATAGACAGTTGTGAACCATATGACGTTAACGACCATCATTTAGCCATTATTCAGTAAATATTACTCAATCAGTGAACTTACACCTAACTACCAAAGCAGAAAGGGGGCTCCCCTGTGGCCCAGCGGGTTAGGACTCTGCCTGCAATGCAAGAGGCGCGGGAGATGCAGCTGTGATCTTCCTGGGTCGGGAAGATCCCCCGAAGAAGGAAATGGCAACCTACTCCAGTATTTTTGCCTAAAAATTCCTATGGACAGGGGCACTTGGCGGGCTACAAGTCCAAAGGGTCACAGAGAGTGGACACAACTAAGTGGCTCGGCACACAGCGCATGAAAGCAGGGAGCGTATATTTTTCACACAGAGGAAACTCTTAAGGATTTGAACCCAGGTCACAAGTTGGTAGCCTGCGAACCACATAATATTTCAAATATGTGTGTGTATATACATATGTGTTTTATATTGATATATATATATATATATGTATGTATATATAGACACATACTCAAAGTTTTTATAATATTAGCCAGTTTTACTTCTTTACCTTTATCCCACACTCTGCCTTAAAAACTTCTAATCCCAGACAAACGAGTTCTGCCTCACCTAGCATCTAAACACTTAAGCCTCTTCTTCCTTCCAAACCTCTCCATTTTCTACTCTTTGCTCTGAGAAGTGTGATGTAATGAAACATTCCCTTGGGGTCAAAACCTGGCTCTGCTATCCAGAAGCGACAGAGTTCTATCTCAGGACAAAGTCTCTTCCCTCAATAAGTCTGAATTTTTCAGGAACTCCTCGGGGGCCCTAGTGGTGGAGAATCTGTCTGCCAATGTAGGAGACAGGAGAGAGGTGGGTCCAGTCCCTGGGTTGGGAAGATACCCTGGAGGAGAGCAAGGCAATGTATTCCAGTATTTTTGCCTGGAGAATCCCATGGACAGAGAAGCCTGGTAGGCTACCATAGGGTTGCCAAGACTTGAACATGACTGAGTGAATGAACATAAACACGTCCCAATAAACAAAGCCTCTTTCTTCAAAATGTCTAGATTTGTTGGAAACCCAAATGGTACTTTTTTGCTTGCTCCTAGCCTTGCAGCAAGCACCTTTTGTATTAAATACATTTAAGGATCAGTAATGCATTTACCAAATGCTATAATGATGAAATTTCAGAAGATGAAAAAACTAGCAAGGGCTTTAAAGGGCTTTAGGTTAGGATGTGATGTGTGGGTGCGTGCTAAGTTGCTTCAGTCATGTCTGACTCTTTGTGACCCTACAGACTGTAGCCCGCCAGGATTCTCTGTCCATGGGATTCTCCAGGCAATAATGCTGGAGTGGCTTGCCATGCCTTTCACCATAGGATGTAATGACTTAGTCTCAAATGAAACCAAGTTAAACAAGCCTTCAAGTATATTTTACTGTTCATTTATTTCAGTTATTTCCATTTACAAAATTTCCCTCATATTTTATTTAAATTTTGCTATGATATATTATAATTTTTCTATATACCAGAGGTCACCATCAGCAATGCAAGGAATATATTGCTGTATAAAATCTGCATTCATTAAATGACACTATGATAGAGAACTCTAAATATGAGATTGCTTTGTCTTTATGCTTTGCATTTTAGAATGTCACGAATCTTGCTTAAATTTAATAATTTTAAAGACCTAGAATATTGACAGTTATGGAGGCAAGGACTAAAGTTGAATGAGCAGTATATTATTTGGAATAACTTAGATGGCATTGGTAGTTGGGAGAATTATGAATTATATTTTAATTATTCAGTATTATTCAACAACATGAAACTTTCTTACATTCACATCCAACACACTCTAAGAATGTGTGATTAACTCTCTGCTACATCTCTAAGATATCCTGCTTGAAAAGATACTGTGATTGATTACAAGTCTGCAAAGCAATATTTTTCTGCATCAGAATTCAAGTGCATTATCTTAGCACAGAGGGTGTTATGGCAGATGTCATCCAACTGCTTCATAGCTGCATGATCGATGGTGCGAATGGTGATTGATGCTATTGACACACCATGGCACCTAAAATAGAGTATCTGTGTGAATTTCATGGGAAGGGGAATGTTCATATTTGGATGGAAAAATGAAGGCTAAATTATAGGACCTGAAAAATGCTTGGCCATAGAAACAGGGTGAAGCACATAGTGCATGTAACAGCTGTTTTTGGAAAGGAAAAATAAAGTACCAGAAAGAAAATAGTGCTATGAAAAAAAGAAGGGTTTGTTTCACTAAGCAGAAAATGTGTCTGGCTTTCCCTTGCCCTTTTACGTTTTTGTGTTACTTAGCTTCATTACAGTTTTAAGAGTGGGAGTGGAAAGTGGTGTTGAGCGTAAATGTTCTCTTATTTAACAGAAATGACATGGTTATCTGTTATACTCATCAGTGGAGGAATGAGGAAAGGAAAGGGACGTATTGAAAGATATCAGGTTAAAAGGTAAATTGAATCTGCTGTAACAATTTTGAACCAAATCTTATCTAACATATTACCTGATTTGCAGCTCTAAAAAGTATAGGTAAAGATATACTTCAGAAGTCTGTTGATATTAATTTTATATACTCACTTTAGAAAAGCTTATTTTGAAAGAGTCTTTAAAAATAGGGACAAATTTGCTCAGCAAAAAAAGTCTTTTTAGAAAAGATTCAGTGAATATACATATAAATGCAAATGCTTTTATGCCAGGTCCATGAGCAGGGAAGCTTAATATACATTATTGAAAAGAGATGGGTTGGGAGAAGAGAAATATGATCCCGATACACTTTATACAATGCAGGACTTTTGTTGTTATTCAGCCGCTAAGTAGCATCAGCTGTTTGCAACTCCAAGGACTGCAGTAGGCCAGACTCCTGCATCCTTCACCAACTCTTGGAGTTTGCTCAAACTCATGTCCGTTGAGTTGGTGATGCTATCTAACCATCTCTTCCTCTGCTGCCTGCTTCTCCTCCTGCCTTCAATCTTTCTCAGCATCAGGATCTTTTCCAATGAGTCATCTCTTAGGATCTGATGGCCAAAGTATTGGAGTTTCAGATTCTGCAACAGTCCTTCTAATGAATGAATATTCAGTATTGATTTCCTTTAGGATTGACTGATTTGATCTCCTTGCAATCCAAGGGACTCTCAAAGAGTCTTCTCCAGTACCACAATTAGAAAGCATCATTTCTTTGGTGCTCAGCCTTCTTTATAGTTCAACTATCACATCCATACATGACTATTGGAAAAGCCATAGCTTTGACTACATGGATATTTGTTGGCAAAGTTATGTCTCTGCTTTTTAACTGTCTAGATTTGTCATGCCTTCCCTTGGAAGGAGCAAGCATCTTTTAATTTCATGGGCACAGTCACTATCCACAGTGATTTTAGAGCCCAAGAAAAGAAAATCTGTCACTTTTCTCCCTTGTATTTCCATGAAGTGATGGGTCAGAATGCCATGTTCTTAGTTTTTTTAATGTTGAGTTTTAAGCCAGATTTTTCACTCTTTCACTCTCATAAAGAAGCTCTTTATTTCCCTTTCTTTTTCTGACATTAGAGTGGTATCATCTGCCTATCTGAGGTTATTGATATTTCTCCTGGCAATCTTGATTCCAGCTTGTGATTGTACTCTTCACATAAGTTAAATAAGCAGGGTGACAATATACAGTCTTTTCATATTCCTTTCCCAAATTTGAACCAGTCCATTGTTCCATGACTTGTTCTAACTGTTTCATCTTTTTTTTTCTTTTTAAGTTTTTTGTTTGTTTGTTTCATCTTGATCTACATACAGGTTTCTCAGGAGGCAGGTAAGGTAGTCCAGAATTCCAATCTCTTTAAGAATTTTCCAGTTTGTTGTGATCCACACAGTCAAGGGCTTTAATGGTGTCATGAAGAAGATGTTTTTCTGAAATTCCTTTGCTTTTACTATGATCCAATGAACATTGGCAATTTGATCTCTGGTTCCTCTGCAGAGTTCCAGAGAATAGCAAGGAGAGATAATAAAGCCTTCTTAAGGGAACAATACAAATAAATAGAGGAAAACAATAGAATGGGAAAGACTAGAGATTTCTTCAAGAAAATTGGAGGGATCAAGGGAACATTTCATGCAAAGATGGGCATGATAAAAGACAGAAATGGCAAGGACTTAACAGAAGCAAAAGACATTAAGAAAAGATGGCAGTAATACACAGAATAACTATACAAAAATGGTCTTAATGACCCAGGTAACCACGATAGTGTGGTCACTCACCTAGAGCCAGACATTCTGGAGTGTGAGGTCAAGTGGGCCTTAGGAAGAATGACTACAAACAAAGTGGGTGGAGGTGATGGAATTCCAGATGAACTATTTCAAATCCTAAAAGTTGCTGCTGCTAAAGTGCTTCACTCAACATGCCAGCAAATTTGGAAAACTCGGTGGTGGCTACAGGACTGGAAAAGGTCGGTTTTTATTCCAATCCTAAAGAAGGGCAGTGCCAAAGAATGTATACTACCGTACGATTCTTTATTTTGCAGAAGGCTTAAACCTCTAAAATGCTATATGTGATTTTTTTGTCTTTTGTGGCATTCCCAAATTTCTCCTCTAATCATCAGTGGGAAGTTTGACCAAACCTGTATATGAATAATTGATCTAATCCCAACTCCTAATTTTACCTGTAAGAACAATGAAATATAGATCTGTTGTTCGATCTGTGAATGAGCTAACTATAGCTGATCTTAGCCAATGTGTGAGCTCTGCTGGAAGGAAGGGCCTGTGCTGGATGGAGAAGAAAGCAGTGGCCGCTCAGGGAATAAGAGCAATGAGCAGAGCCTGTGACGGGGCCCATCCGTGACTCAGAAGTTCTCTGTACCCCAGATGTCTGCTTTGCTCTATCTTCATTCTTCGAGTTGTGTTAGTCCAGCCCTCACTCCACAAACTTATTTCACGTTTTGATTTTCAAGATTTTGAAACTGTATCTGTCAAATATACACTGCTGAAAATTATTTTGCAGAATTCTGTGAATAGTTTTATATACTTGCAGAGTTGTCTCCACTCATTCTTCAAAATCACTGCAGATGATGACTGCAGCCATGAAATTAAAACGCACTTACTCCTTGGAAAAAAATGTTATGACCAACCTAGACAGTATATAAAAAGCAGAGATATCACTTTGCCACAAAGGTCCATCTAGTCAAAGCTATGGTTTTTCCAGTAGTCATGGACGGATGTGAGAGTTGGACTATAAAGAAAGCTCAGTGCTGAGGAATTGATGCTTTTGAACTGTGGTGTTGGAGAAGACTCTTGAGAGTCCCTTGGACTGCAAGGAGATACAACCAATCCATCCTAAAGGAAATCAGTCCTAAATATTCATTGGAAGGACTGATGTTGAAGCTGAAACTCCAGTACTTTGGCCACCTGATGCGAATAACTGACTCATTTGAAAAGACCCTAATGCTGGGAAAGATTGATGGCGGGAGGAGAAGGGGACGACAGAGGATGAGATGGTTGGATGGCATCACCGATATGATGGACATGAGTTTGAGCAAGCTCCGGGAGTTGGTGATGGACAAGGAAGCCTGGCGTGCTGCAGTCCGTGGGGTCGCAAACAGTCGGACATGACTGAGCAACTGAACTGAACTAATTCTTCATTAGAACTGAAAACAAACCTATAACAAGTCTATCAGTCCAGTTGTGTGTGTGTGTGTTTATTGGAAACAGGATAGGGATGAGAGCTTGACTTTGTAAATGAATGTATAATATACTAAGATGCTAAATATTCTGCATTAGCTTGGGGGACATGGCCTTGTAAATTTGAATTCTGAGAAGCTAGATTTCTTATTGACTGAACTTAGCCACATGAAGTCCAAAAAAACTAAATTTTGGTGCAGGATATAGACAACCTTAATCCAGACGAAGATATAATACTTCAGCAGCCAATCCTGAGAAGATTATTCATGATGCAATCCAGAGCTGCTCATAGCAGTGTATGTTACTGAAGGTAAATCCAGAATAAATAACATGCTTGATGCTGCTAATTCCTTAAGATCAACATAGAAACCTTGCAAGCTATTTCATGCCAGGGTTGACAAGAGGTGATAATGTTGAGAAGTCGAAGGACAACACTGCAGCGAGAGCAATGAGCAGAACAGTGTTTAAGGTGTGTGTGGGCGGAGAGTAAAACAAACAGGAAGTGAAGCTGAAGTGTTTCATAACAGACCACTGTCCTTCAAACTGCCTTGGAATATTCTCCACATGTGGAGAGTTTCAGAGATCAGCAACGCATGAAATGGCATTCAGATGAAAAGATGGATGATAATTATGCAAAACTGAAAGAGTTTAAAGAGAATAAACCCTGAGCCACAAAATGAAGATTTCTTTTTTATCTGTGACGTTCCTACCTTTGTGGTATTAATGCAATACTTCAGATTTGTAGTTTCTACTAATTACAGGTTTCCACTTTGCGTCTTTGTGCATTATGAACCTTCACCTGTCAATACTCATATCAAAAGCCTCTTTTTATTTTGAAGTGGTGTTTTTAGCACATGAAATCAAGTAAGAACTGTCATTTTTTAATGCTACACTAAACTCTATTTGGTTTGTGACAATTAGATAGAGATATCACCTTATGAAGTATTTTGTATATTAGCTACTAAATGTAGAAATATGTTAGGTCTTCAGAATATGCTTCCTAAATTGAATTAAAAATTAGACAGAAATAATATTTCTAGTAGATTCTCTTTTAAAAAAAGAGTTGAGAAGCAATCAATAAAAAGATAATCTGTACCAATCACAACATAAGAATCTATATGAAAGTTTCATTCTTTTATTTTTTTTTTCAGAGCCAGGAAAACTTATTTTTAACTATTTTTGTCAACTTATTTCAGAATAAAATTGATAAATGGGCTTCTATTCTTGCTCCTAGGAATAATTTTAAAGTAAAAGGAGATATGTTTGTATGCTTCCATGTGGAATGCAACATATACTATAACTTCTGAAAGAATTTCTGTATCATCTCATTTCTTCAATAAAATTATTAATATAAATTTATTGGATTTAAGTCAAAAGTGAAGCTCAGTGTAAGGTTTTCTCAAAGATAAGTAAATCATGGCCCAGTCCTCAAATCTTTAGGCAAATTATAGTTTGATTATGAGAGGTTTAAGTAGTATACTTTTCAAAAATGTACATCAAAATTAGAACATAAACTTGAAACAAGTCAATCTTTTCTGGATATCTAAACTTCCACATAAGTCACCTGTGTTGTAGATAATAGAGATCTTCTTCTTTAGAAGGGTAGAAAAACAACAGTCATATATTAAAAAAAAAATATCTGAAAATTTAAGGAACAATATGTTAATTTGACTTATCATCATATTCAAAAGAAGAGCATACTACAGTAATATTGTGTGTAAAGTCTTCACTTCTAATATGCAACAGAGACTATAAACATAGATATTCATTTGACTCTTCTTTCAGATAATTTTATACCTTGGATAATTTTTTCACTTGCAAATGAGATATTTTGAAGCTTATGTCCCAAATTACATAGATATGCTTTATTTTCTCTTTATGGGGCAGCAATAATGTCAAAATTGTAATCCAAAAGCATAGACGTTTTATTTCAGTTTCTATTTTTACATAATTTGTGTGAAAATGTTGTCTCATATCCTTAAAAATTATGTTCGTAGGCAAGAATGAAGAGAGACTACAAAACAGTATAAGATGAATGAAAGTGTTCTGGAAAGCAATTATATGTTTCTGTACTTTAAAAATTCAGCCAACAAGCTTGTACACATTTTACATTCAAAATGGTTTACTTTTTCTTTGTATTATCAAATATTTTAAATATATTTTTAATAAATTTTCAGTAAGCATTAGTTGTATAAAAGGTTATTGTGAAAAATATGAATTATTTATAGTTTTAATTTTATCCTGGAAGTCCTCATGTTTTTTTCTCTATTTATTGTCTTTCTATATGAAATAAGACTGGTTTAAGCATCGGTGTGGAGAAGGCAATGGCACCCCACTCCAGTACTCTCACCTGGAAAATCCCATGGACCGAGGAGCCTGGTGGGCTGCAGTCCATGGGGTCGCCGAGTCGGACACGACTGAGCAACTTCACCTTCACGTTTCACTTCCATGCTTTGGAGAAGGAAATGGCAACCCACTCCAGTGTTCTTGCCTGGAGAATCCCAGGGACGGGGAGCCTGGTGGGCTGCCGTCTATGGGGTCGCACAGAGTCGGACACGACTGAAGTGACTTAGCAGCAGCAGCATCAAGCATAGGTGTTTGTGAATTTTTCTTTGATTTTTATTTTCTGTGTAATAAATATAAATGCATTTTGAATGCATTTTGTTAGGCAGGTAATTTTGTTCTTTCTGTCTTATAAATGGAAAGGTCAATAAAAATATAATATAGAAATGATTGGAATGCATTCAAGTCCATTGCCCCTTAACTCTTCAGAAGCCTAAAACAACTGCTTTTGAAACATCACACTAAGTCATTTAAACAGAGCTAATTGTTTCTTATCATCACCACAGTAAAGATTTTTTTTTCAAAATGAGAAAATTCAAGTATAAATATTGCACAGTGGAATGTTCCTAAAATATTTTTTTATCTATAAATGAAACTTTATGCAAAAGATAAATTTTAATAGTCATCTATACAGTCAGGGAAGGTTTAAAATGATTTTGTGGTAAATGAGTGGGTTTTGGAGTTAGATTCCATGTGTAAAGCATAAAAAATGAGCGATGACATGCTATCAAGGGAAAACAAATTCTCCTTCCACTGAGTAGCATCCAACATCACAATCAGGGATCACTGAGTAAAGCTGTGGATTTCACCCTGTAAATCATGATTACGTTTGAGTGTGATCCTTTAATGATGTTAAGTAATGAATTTTCCTCTGGTGTTCAAACAGCAGGACAGGTCCCTGTGGTGGGAGCATATGTTTGTCTTTAAACTGCTGATCTGAAATGGTACCCCTTGAAATATTCTCATTATAAACAACCTTTCATAATGGCTCCATGTTTTCCCTCTAACAGTATTATTTTCTAAAATGAATGTGCTTTCTGTTTGAGAAGTCAGTGTCCGTCCCTAGAGGTGGCTTCTTAGACACTAAATCCATCTTAGAAATCAGCATTGTTAGAAGGAGAACTAAAGCCGTTACGGAATGCTGAAGTGAAGCGTCCTACACAGTGCTGACAGCCGGAGATGGGAAAGCAGTCTTAAATCTCGGCTTCTCCCTTCACACAGATGATAAGGGTGCCAATGAGTGCTGATTATGATGGTGGTTTTTATGAGGTAGACACCTGTCAAGTAGGAACTGGACTGTGACCACCATCTCATTTCCCACACACCACTAAACAGCTATCCATTTTTAATGACTTTGGGCCATCATTTCTAAGCCACTAGTTCTAATATGGCCCGGGTTGGTATTGCAGTGTGTATTTAAGTTCCCTTATGTATGAGAATGAAACAGAATGGAGTTGCTCACTTTTTTGCCTACATACAGATTTTTACTTTTTTAACCTAATGAATATTTATACAGTTTTCACACAACAGCGACAAATAAATGCTATTTAATTTCCCAGAGACGATAAACCAGGAGACACTGGAACATATCCAGGGTCATACAGCAAAGTGTAAAAATTACATGGTCTAAAGATATTGAAATCAGATAGAGTCTTTTATCCTATCACTGTGGAAGTGTGTTCAAAATCAGCGAAAGATATTTGAAGATAATCCATGTATTTTCAAATGCAATGTAGCATTTACCCAGGATCTTTGACTTAGTCATTGAAAGCATCAATAAAGTTAAAAGGCTGAAAAAACAGAGGTCTATTGCACAGGAGAAGAAATGCTCCCTTTTGTACCAAAATGTAATATAAAGTGGTACCTTATGGTAAAATTAAAAATAATTTTGACTAAAATTTTATTCTCACCTCTAAAGTCAAGAAATATGTACATGTGTTTGGTGCGTGAATGCTCAGTCTTGTCTGATTTTTTGTGACCCCATGGACTATATGTAGCCTGCCAAGCTTCTCTGTCCATGGAAATTTTCCAGTCAAGAACATTGGATTGGGGTGCCATTTCCGACTCTAGAGGATCTTTCCAACTCAGGAATCGAACCCACATCTCCTGTGTCTCCTGCATTGGCAGGCTGATAATATACTGCTTTGCCATCTGAGAAGCCCATATATATGTACATGTATATGGATGGAATATGCATGCACTCTTAATATTGTAGCCATATTTGCACATACTTTTATGAAGAGAGACATACATGAAAACATTGCAGCATTTCTGCAGATCACCTTAATGCCAAACCATGCTACTCCATATACACTCCATAGAGTTTCTATTTAGTTTTTTTAAAACATATCTCCAGACACATTAATACTTCAGTAAAGTATCTTCAGTTTCAGTTCAGTTCAGTCGCTCAGTCATGTCCAAATCTTTGCGACCCCATGAACCACAGCACGCCAGGCCTCCCTGTCCATCACCAACCCCCAGAGTCTACCCAAACCCGTGTCCATTGAGTCGGTGATGAATGACATCCAACCATCTCATCCTCTGTCATCGCCTTTTCCTCCTGCCCACAATCTTTCCCAGCATCAGGGTCTTTTCCAATGAGTCAGCTCTTTGCATGAGGTGGCCAAAATATTGGAATTTCAGCTTCAGCATCAGTCCTTCCAATGAACACCCAGGACTGATCTCCTTTAGGATGGACTGGTTGGATCCCCTTGCAGTCCAAGGGACTCTCAAGAGTCTTCTCCAACACCACAGTTCAAAAGCATCCATTCTTCAGCGCTCAGCTTTCTTTATAGTCCAACTCTCATATCCATACATGACCACTGGAAAAACCATAGCCTTGACTAGACGGACCTTTGTTGGAAAAGTAATGTCTCTGCTTTTTAATATGCTGTCTAGGTTGGTCATAACTTTCCTTCCAAGAAGCAAGTATCTTTTAATTTCATGGCTGAAATCACCATCTGCAGTGATTTTTGAGCCTCCAGAAATAAAGTCATCTGCTGTTTCCACTGTTTCCCCATCTATTTCCCATGAAGTGATGGGACCGGATGCCATGATCTTTGTTTTCTGAATGTTGAGCTTTAAGCCAACTTTTTCACTCTCCTCTTTCACTTTCATCAAGAGGCTCTTTAGTTCTTCTTCACTTTCTGCCAAATATCTTCAGTGACATCCTATTTCCTATCATTTCTTAGCATGGCAGTCCATTACCTACCCAGTCCATCTTTCTAGACTTGTCTTCAAATATCTCCATCCTTCCCCACAGAAGGATCAGTGGGGATCCAGACAGGATCCAGGCAGACTGATCATTACAGGTCCTGCAGTTTCCAGCTCTGTACCTCTTCTCGTGTTACTCTTGCTGACTTAAACCCTCCCACTCTGTAAGTCTGCTTAGAAAATCTGTCAGTTCTCCTAAATCCGGACCAAATGTTGTCCTCTGTCCTCTTATTCAGAATTAACATCTCCTCCGTTAGTGCTCACAGAGAATGTTTTTACCTCTCTCCTATCATCGATCAACCATGGAAATATTTTATACTCTCTTATGATTGTGTCTGTTCAAATGGTTATATTCCTAACTAGACTCTAGGTTCCATGGATTCTAGGGATATACCCTCGACAATTGGTTGACCGGAGACAATGCCCTGTTCTGACATCAATTGGAGTAGATTTGGGGCAAAAGCGACATGGAAGTGGGGCAGTGAACAGGCCCTAAGCAGTCAGTTGGTAAGAGAGAAAGCTGTTAAGAAATACTTTTGGATTACATTTTCTGCTTTGCCGATAGTTGCTTCCTTGGAAATACTTTTCATCTCTCCCTTAACTCAATAGTCCTGTCAAATATCACACGTTAAAAATTTTTGTTGAAAGGGTGTCACTTCTGGAGACTTTCCCCAGGTGAAAAAGTCTGATGATTCCACTTCTACTCTACATACCTCCGAGCCCCGAACTCTACAAATATGATAATGGAGATTCAGAGAGGCTTGCTGATGCTCTATATTTCAGTAAGAGAGCCTAACATCCTGATAAAAATAAAGTCTGCTGTGATTTCTACATTTATAAACCGAGATACCATCTGACAACTGGGCAGCAATATGCAAATAGCTTCACTGTGATGTTAAGCCGCTTTCCCTGTAATTCTGGTATGCACACGGCAGAAAGTCTCCTGTGTTTTTCACACATGTCCAATGTAATTGTTCTAAATCTGATATGAACCTGTCCTCTGTCCCACTGCTAACAATAGTGCTACAGGAACTAAATTGGGCTGGGAGAAATCAGCCTATCAACTCTTTCCAGAACAACCTCAGTGGCTTTTCTCTATCTTTCTAATTTGGAACTGACATTGATGTTCAAAACTCTAGTGAATCAGCTCCAGCCCAGACGTCCCTGGTTTTATGTGTGTAGACATGAAATGAGCTTCGGGTTATAGCTAATCAGCTGAATAACAATATCAGCATCTGCTCAGTCTTCCTACTATTCTTAATCTTGGTTGGGTTCCAGTTTTGCTTTCCCATCTTCCGTGAAGTTTCTTCGCATTTTAACCTAACTCCCTGTCTTGTGCCTAGGTACTTTCCAACTCTTGAGCGCCATTTCTTCTTTTTACACTGCAGAATTTACTCTCATCATGTGGATATTCCCTTTTGCCTGCTCCGTACATGGAGTTTAGCAGTCTTGCCATGCCTTGCTTGGCTTTTCAACGTGGTTATTTATCTTGCACCTCAAGTAGAGGATTTAATTCTTTACTGCTTTCCTCCAGTACTTCTCTTGCTCTTATTTTTTTTTCATTACTGATAAAATATAAATTAAATTTTATGCAATGACTTGTTTTAATTTGTTTTCTGTATTGAACTAAGCATTTCATGCAGTTTGGTGATACGTGATTGGGAGACCTTATTCAGTTTTTGAGAAACACCATGTTAGGCAACCACTAGCCTGGACTTAATGGTTATCATCTGCTGCTATTCATGCTCTCTTATAATTTTCTCTCCTTACGTGGGGTCTAGGATGACTGACTTCCTTCTAAGAAATTGAAATGACAAACATGATGGGATGTTACTGCCTAGGCTAGTTTATAAGGATACTGTGGCTTCAATTTCGTACATCTACCCTTGATCTCTTACTCACTAGTTCTGAAAGAAGGTCAGCTGGCCTGCAGGGAACAAAAAGCAGGCACAGGTTGAGGTCCTCAGCCCAGTAGCCCATAGGGGTTGAATCCTGCCAATAACTATGCAGTTGAGCTTGGGAGCATAGCTTTCCCTTGGAGTCCTCATATGAGAACTGCTGCTGCTGCTGCTGAGTCGCTTCAGTCGTGTCCGGCTCTGTGCAACCCCATAGACGGCAGCCCACCGGGCTCCCCCGTCCCTGGGATTCTCCAGGCAAGAACACTGCAGTGGGTTGCCATTTCCTTCTCCAATGCTGCATACATGCTAAGCGGCTGCAGTCGTGTCCGACTCTGTGCGACCCCACAGACGGCAGCCCACCAGGCTTCCCCGTCCCTGGGATTCTCCAGGCAAGAACACTGGAGTGGGTTGCCATTTCCTTCTCCAATTCATACGAGAACTAGCCTTGGCTATTTAGTACCTTGACCAAGGGTTTACAAGAGGCTTTGCAGCAGACTGACCCAGCTACATCATGCTGAGATCTGTGGCCTATAGAAAATGTAAAATAACAGGTGTTTTTTGATTTATACACTAAGTGTTGGAGCAGATATTAATAACAGGTAGCCAATACTACCATCAAAATAATTAGCTCTTGTTAAAAATTATGCCAGTGAAGAAAAGTGCCTAGTGGTGAAAAGACTCCAATGCTCTCCTCTTGTCATTTATAGGAGGATTATAGAGAGTGTCTCACTTACCTCATCTGTCATTCCTATACCTCCTGGCACTCATCAAGCATAAAATATAAAAATTTCTCACTGCTATTCTTTCTTGTTTAAAAAGGGTTATTGTAACACATTACGATCAATAAATAATACACACCATATCTACACTGGTTTTCTTAACTTTTTTTTTGTATTTATTATAATGAGTCAAAAGCATCAACTTGTTCCTTACAGATCAGCTTCCCTGATTTTCTAAAGCATATCTTTTTATACGCATTTACTCTTTTAAGGGGCTTCCCCGGTGGCTCAGTAGTAAAGAACCTGTCTGCCAATGTTTCAGACGTGGGTTCAATCTCTCAGTTGGGAATATTCCCTAGAGAAGGAAATGGCAACCGACTCCAGTATTCTTGCCTGGAAAATCCCATAGACAGAAGAGCCTGGGGGGCTACAGTCCACGGGGTCGAAAAAGAGTCGACACAACTTAGTGACTAAGCAACAACAGCAAATCTTTTAAATCTTTTAAGACACTTCAGTGTGAAGATTCTTCTCTAACGTCCTAAAATTTTAATTACAGAGGCTTTTTTCCCATGATAAACTTTCTTCCATATTTTGTTCTTCTGTATGTTCTTTTTAATGACTATTTTATGTATCTGTTGCTGTTATATAAATCACCCCAAAACTTGGTGGGAAAATAACAACTATTTATGTGCCCATGATTCTGAAATTTGGGCAAAGATCATTGTTGTTCCACATGGTTGGCTGAGGTCACTCATACAGTGCATTTGTCTGGGAGCTTGATTAGAGCTGAAACACCCAATATGCCTCAGGTCACAGGAGATGTGCCTCAGTGGTTATGTCTGCAACAGCTATGGGCTGTCCAGGCAACTCTTTTCTCTGCTTGGCTTCTATAGCAGTGTAGGCAGATCTTTTTACATGGTACCTCAGGGTTTCAAGAGATTGAAATGTGAAGCTGGCAAGCCTTTTTAGGGCAAGGCATAGAACTAATGCACTGCCAATTCTACATTCTATTGATAAAGATAAATTTCAAGGCCAATCTAGAATACGAAACAGGAAAACAGACAAGATCCCTGTGTACCCAGCAATGGCGATCATCTTTAGGAATTATATATCACATGCAGGAATTTGAAGCTTTGGTTATGTGATGCCTATTCCTTATTATAGTTTCTAGATGAAAAACGATTTGGTAACAGGCAAGCAAAGCTTGCTGAACGTTAATGTGTGTGTGTGTGTGTATAAATATTTACACACATATGTATGTGTATGTATATGTATATTTATGCATAAATCAATATCGGCATTTACCTGCTCTATATACTTGAAATTATAACACTAAGACCATAAGTCCTAGAAAAGGTAGAAGAGAGTGGAACATTTTTAGATGGAGCAAGGGATATTAAATTCCCAAAATAAACACTACCTGAGTAGCAGAGGAGTCAGCAGAAACTTTAAAGTTTCATAGAAAAAGACGATAAAAGCAAAGCATTGAGGGAAAAAGAGCAGGTAAAGGTAATCTTTAAAGAGTTAGAACATGCCTGTCTATATAGTTTAAACAACTGAGAAGAGAGGCAGTTTCCCTGTCAAAAGATATTAATAAAAGAAATAGCCACATGATGTGTTCTAGAGATTTATGGTCCACGTTATTTTTTTTTTTTTGAGCCCCTGTTGCTTCTAGAAGTATATAGTATTCACATTGTTAAAAATACAGTGGAAGCGAGATAAACTGTATTTGTAATCTTAAATTTTTAGCTTACTTTAAAATATGAAATCTTATCTTATTTTTGGAGGAGGATTGAGGAGGCTGCTATCAGTGAGTAAAAGTAAATGGAAGGACCTCTGTAAGTTATTTGAAATAGGATATAATGTGCACATTCAGGGAATTTGTGGGATCCTGGTATCAAAGAAATAAAAAAACCACATTTGCCATAAATTGGAATAAGATGATGCTCCTAGACAATTAGAATGGTATCCAAAACTTATACTATTTCTGCAATGTCTATTTTGTATATTAATTGCAATTAAACCATCTTTTAATGAACTGGTACATAATTCTATGTACCATCTTTAATCAACTAGTACATAGTTTATTGTCTAAGGATGATTGATATTAAGCAGTTTATTAAGAACTGGTACCAAATGTCGGTTTTATTTATGTGTGTTAACGTCTTCGATATGTAGTTTTACACACTGGAACCCACCATTAAAGCGCACGATGCAGTGGTTTTCCGTATACGTACAGAGTTGTGCCAGCGAGTGCCAGGACTCGGCCACTCAGTCGTGTCTGCCTCTTTGTGACCGCATGGACTGTAGCCCACCGGGCTCCTCTGTCCATGGAGTGTTCCAGGCAAGAATGCTGGGCCGGGCTGCCATCTCCTACTCCAGGGGATCTTCCCCACCCAGGGATCGGCCCCCGGCTCTTGTATCTTCTGCGTTAACGGGCAGATTCTTCACCACTGCGCCACCTGGGAAGCCAGCCCATTACTACAGTTCAGTTACAGGACATTTTCGTCACCCCTGGAATGATTCTGGTGCACTTTAGGAGTCGCTCTTCCTTGCGCTCAGTACCAAACACCCCGGTGGTGCTGGTGGTAAAGTACTTGTCTGCCAGTTCAGGAGACATAAGAGACTCAGGTTCTATCCCTGAGTGGGAAAGATCCCCTGGAGGAGGGCATGGCAACCCACTCCAGTATTCTTGCCTGGAGAATCTCACGGTCAGAGGAGCCTGGCAGGCTACAGTCCCTAGGGTCACAAAGCGTCCAATGGGATTGAAGTGACTTAACGTGCCCTATGCCACATACCCAAGTCTAGGCAACCACTGGTCTTTTTCCTGTTACCATAAATTCTCTTATTTTGTATTTTTCACAAAAATATCACACATTGCATTGTCTTAAACCCAATATAATGTTGTCAGTGTTTACCCATGTTTCAAGATTGTGTGGCTACTTCATTATTCTTTATTGCTGGATAATATTCTACTGTGTGAGTATGTTTGTTTTATTCCATTCAACAGCTGACATCTGAATTCTTTCTACTTTTTGGCTATCATGAATAATGCTGCCTTGATCACTCATGTATGAATTTATATATGGACATAGATTTTCATATTGGCTACACCTAGGAGTGAAGTTGCTGGGTCATATAGTATCCTGATGTTTAACATTTTGACTTCAAAATGTTTGCTAAAAAATTATTTTCCAGAGTGGCTTCACCACTTTATATTCTACCTTCAATGAGTAAGGATGGTAAATTTCTCTGTATCTCCTTGCTATTTCTTCTTTTTGATAGTCATCTTTCTAGAATTGAGCTGTATCTAATTGTGATTTTGATTTACTTTCCCTGATGGCTACTGGGACTTCCCAGGGGGCTTGATGGTAAAGAATCCACCTGCCAAGGCAGGAGTTGTGGTTTCGATCCGTGGGTAGGAAGAGTCCCTGGAGAAGGGAACGGCAGCCCACTCCAGTGTTCTTTCCTGGGAAATCCCATGGACAGAGGAGCCTGGTGGGCTACAGTCCGTGGGGTCACAAAAGAGTAGGACATGGCTTAGTGACCAAGCAGCAGCAGCAGGATGATGAATAATCTTGAGCTGCTTTTCTGGTGCTTATTAGGCAAGATGGAGAAATATCTATTCTTTGTCTAATCATTAATTGGATTCGTTGTCTTTGTTTATATATTCTGAAGATAGGTCTTTTCAATGTCTGGTTTGAAATACTAGCAGTCTGTGGGTTATCTTTTAGTTTTCTTGGCGATACCACTGGGTCACTGAGTTGAACACAGCTGAGCAATTGAGTACACAGAATTGATTTGCCAGGATTTTCTTGAGGATTTTTGCTTCTGTATTTGCAAAGTGTATTGATGTTTAGCTATTCTGAAAATTTATTGTTTTCTTATCCATCTTGCAGTTTTCTTTACTTAGCCTGATTTTGTTATCAGTTTTTGCTTCATAAAATGAGTTGGGAATTGTCCTGGTTCTTCAGTATATTTTGAAGATTTTGTGAAGAATTGACATTTGTTATTTAAAGGGTATGATTCACCAGTGATGCCATGTAGGTCTCAGCTTTTCTTTTGTGAAGGTTATTTACTACTAACTCGAACTTTTTACTTGTTATGATACTTTCAGATATTGTACTTTCTTTTTGAGTTAGTTTTGGTAGATTTTGCTTTTTTTAAGGAATCTGTCCAATTCATTTATTTTATTTTGTTAGCTAAAAAATGCCTCTAGTATTTCCTTACTTTTTTTTTTTTTTTTGGCCTTTGTAAATTCTATAGTAATTCCCCCTATTGCCTTCATGATTTTAGTAACTTGAGTCTTCTTTCTTTTTCTCATAATCTATCTAGCAAAACTTTGCTAATTTTGTTAACATTGTCATGAATCATTTTTTGTTTTATTGATATTCTTTATTGTATTTTATTTTCTATTTCCTTTATGTTCATTGCATTGCTTTATCATTGCTTTGAATTTGCTTAGTTTTCTCTTCTTTTTCTAATTTCTTATGGTCTAATTTCTTTAGCTGAATTGAGTGTATTTTGATATTTAGTGTTTTTTATTTTCATTTGTCCGCAAAATATTTTCTAATTACTTCCAAGTATTTTATAATTTTTCATGTATTTTTTTTTCATTTAATGATCAGTTATTTAGGAGTTTGTGTATTTGTAACTGTCCTAAATTGCTTTCTGTTGTTGAATTATAATTTAATTAAATTGCATTTAGAGACATATTTTGTATGATTTTATTTATTTTTTATTTATTGAAGCTTGTTTAATGGCTTAGCATATGATCTTTTCTGTAGAAAGTTCTGTGTGAACCTGAGAAGAATGTGTATTCTGCTGCTATTGGGCGAAGTGTTCTATACATATTTCTTTTTTTTAAAAATTAAATTAAATTTTATTTGTTTTATTTTTATTGAAATATAGATTTACAATGTTGTGTGAGTTTCAGACGTACAGCAAAGTTATTCAGCTATACATACATATATATCTATTTTTTTCAGATTCTTGTCCCTTATAGGTTACTACAAAATATTGAATATAGGTCACAGTGCTATATAGTAGAGTCCTTGTTGGTTATTTCTTTTATATATAGTAGTGTGTATAAGTTAACCCCAAACTCTTAATTTATCCCTTTTTCTCTACTGCTTTGGTAACCAAACATCTGTTTTCTGTGTCTCTGAGTCTACTTCTGTTTTGCATATAAGTTCATTTGTAATTTTTTTTTCAAGATTCCACATCTAAGCAATATTATATATTTGTCTTTCTCTCTCTGGCTTACTTAGTATAATTACATCCAGGTCCATCTATGTTTTTTCAAATGACATATTCCATTCATTTTTATGGCTAAGTCATATTCCATTGTATAAATACATCAAACCTTCTATTCCCATTTATTATTTCTAATTGATTTATAGTGTTTACAAGTCTTCTGTTTCTTTGTTGATCTTCCATTTTTTCTTTCCATCACTTAAAGTAGGCATATTGAAGTCTGTAACAGTAATTGTTCAGTTTTATATTTCTCCCTCAATTATTAGTTTTTGTTTCATATTTGGGGAGGCTTTTTTCATATTTATAATTGGAAATTAATTAAAATAAAGGCAGAATGCTAAAATGTATGCAGTACACCTGAAGACTGCTTAGAAGGCAGTTTCTTGATAAAAATATCAAGGTTGTTGTATAGATGAAATATAATGAACATTTGGTTTGATTACAGTATTTGTTCAAAAACATGTAAACTAAATACACTACAGTTTTTTTTTTTTTCTCACTGTGTCTAGATAATATATACCAGACTGGGATATTAAAAATACTCCAACTAATAAAGTTTTCAAATTCTGTCAGTTAACTTACCCTTTTACAACATGAATAGTTTATACATTATTTGCAATGATGACAATTTTTTATTAATTTTATGACTCATCAGTTTTAACATGTTTATTTGTACTTGTTTGAACACAGTCCACAACTATGTCTATCAGTCTCAAACAGATGAATCAACATATGCTTATGCATATTAAGCATTATATTAATGTTACAAGTTTCTTCCATTGCTAAAGTACAGTTGCTTCTATTTAAAGTGTATTTATGACATGGAACTATAAAAAAAATCAGACACAAGTTGAAAAAAATTATGACAAGATAATTTATACTAGTGAATATATTGTTCACAAATAAATTATTTTGAAAACAGTGAGATCTAATAAAACTGATAGTCAATCAAAAAATAGAGACTGTACTAGTATCATAAACCGAAAACAATGACAAAGTAATGTCAGTGGGGATTTAATCTGAACTGAACTCTGGGAGGGTGATAGGATAGATCAAAACATTGAATTTAGAATGAGCTATTCATATGGGAAAGCAAAAAAAAATAAGTATAGATTCTAGCCATATAAAACTGTCAGCTTGAAAATATACTGCTTGCATGGTCAATCACTTGGATAGCATCATTCTGTGATATATTAAATATAGAAGCTATTTCTTATGGCTTTTGAAGTATGACAAACAAAGCATTCAGAAATCTTTTTTTTTAATGATATGTTCAATGAAAGAAAACTACAGTGAAATTCATCCAAGCTAATATTGGATAATGATATATATATAATGTTCTTTTTAATCTTTTAATAATTTGTAATACATAGTGAAGTCTTACTACATAATCAAATAGTATTTATCATTTGAGATTGCAAGTAGCTTTCCCATTCTATATAAAATTCAGCAAGAGAAATTAATTTAACTACTGGTTCAAAGTTCTACAATATAAACTTTAATTAAATTAATAATACAGTGTTGAAATAGGAAAGCAAAATGGATCTATTTTCACATCTCTTTTTGTTTCCCAAGTTCTGTGTTATAAGATAGTCTGCACAGGCAAACTATAGGGAAATATCAATATGTAGTTTTACCAGTTGATATTTATTTTTAAATGTTCCTTAAATGATAGGACTTTATACTAGCTTTTGGAGCAATTAAATCTTAAAAATGTTAATTAACTTACAGAAAAAATAGTGGACATACCTTATTTTGTTTTCATAGTGTGTCTGTTAGTTTGGATAGACATTTTGAAAATAAACAGCCTGGATATTTGAAATGGACAGAAGGAAAGTGAATAAGAAAACCTCTGAAGGAAAATAGGAAATATTGTGGTCTACTGAATATTTGAATTATACTTGAATAGTTTACCAGAGATGTGTCAAAGATTCATGTTCTGCTGAAATTTCATTTTTCTCTTCATTCTATGAACTGAGATGCTCTCTGTATGTAAATAGCTCTGTGGTGTTTTTTTGATAGCCACAGTCACTTTGTGACTGTAAAAATTAACTCTTTGTAAAACCAGAAAATAGGGATCCCTAACTGGGAACAGAAAAATGTTTTTTATTATTACTTTGTTTTTACCCTCTACACATTGGTGAAATCTGCAAATATAGCCAACAGTTATACAGTAGTTATAAAATTCCCATATATATGATCTTGGCTTGAGATTGAAAGACAAGATCACATTCATATTCCACAATTTAAGATGCCCATTTTCAGGACTGATTATGAATTTTGTAAGCAATGAGATTTGGCATGCATGCTTTATTGAAAGTCTCCTTAACAAATAGTATCCTTTTTTTCCCAGTGATTTTTGGTGTTGAGGGAAAATGCTTTCAGAGGACAATTTGTGGTTAATGCCTTTCTGTGGGTAAAATCCCACTGAGAAGCGCTCTAGCTAACTTGCCCTGGGTTGTGTTCCAACTTAGTTTAAGGGACTTTAGGGGACACACTCCTGCTGATTCCACTGTTCTTTCCTGTCTTCCTTTTTTTTGTAATCTTGACCCAAAAACTATTTTAAGTGATGTCTGATTTGGCTTCCTATGGTTCTCAAATGTTCGCTGGTAAAGGGTTATTGAAAGAATGTGTGACTCTCCCTTTCTTTTCTTGAATTCTGAGTTTCTGATGTTGATATTAATGTGAAAGGGTCATCCACAAAGAGACAAAGAACACTAATGTTGTAAGGCTTCTCAGCTCTTTTCCTTTATCACAGCTGGGGGACTCCAAACCGTTGGGATCAAATATCTTCTATCACCTCCTTAAAAATACGAACATCTGTGTCATCATTGGCCTGTAGGCTGTCAGGCTTCTTCCTGAAGTATTCCTCTCTCTGTATAGTCCATCGATTGAATGTTGCAGAACTGTAAGATTTTCAGGCTAAAGGGCACCTTAAAGGTCAAATAGTCCAACCCCTTTACTTTATGGAGTTAGGAAACTGAAGCCTATGGTGAGTAGGTTATTTGTCCATGGTGTGGACAAAGGTACAGAAATGGAAGAGAAAGTAGTATCTCTGTCTACAACAAGGGAACTCTACATGGCATTTGTATTAGTGCTCCTTTCCCCCTTGTCTCCTTAATACTTTGCTATCTTATCAAACCTTGCCCAGATCCTAGGGAATCCTCTGATATGATAACTGAGTTGAAGAGGTAACAGCTTTTAACATTCAGGACTCACTGATCATAGGTTTAAATTACAGGAAGCGTAAATATGTCTAACGTGTTTGTTTTTCTAAACACATCTTATTACTAATCTAATTTTCCTATCACGCAAAAAAAAATGGTAGCGTTTTTTTTTTTTTTCTATTTTTTTAAATCCAAGTCTTTGGTGAAAATAGAGTACTGTCTTAGCTAAATCTCTGTAGGAATGGCGAATAGGATTCTCAGTGGAGAATGTCTACCACAGCTGACTTTATAAACAACTTAGTTTTTTAAAATACACTCTGACTTAAAAATCACCCTGAGGACTACTGAGAGAAAAAACAACTCAAGATCTTTAGTTACATAGTTCTTTAAGGTATGGGATAACTTGAAGCTAAATGACTCAGCATAAGTCATGTAAGTAATGTCTTTTGACAAATTGTTCTTGTATGAGGACTTGTATGGGTAACGTAATAAATTCTTCCTACTAGAGTAAAAACATTTCAACTGAAGGGAGACCAGAAAGAAAGGAATAATGTGATTTATTTTTGGTGGTGTGACACAAATGTATCTATCCCGGGGAAGAGGAAAGGATAAGAATCTTCTTTTGATTTTGAAGTAGAATAGAAAAGATGCAGAGAACCGCAGAGAAAGACTGGCCAATAAACTATTTTCCTAAATGTGTTCAAAGGGATAAAGAAGCTTTTAGAGATACCCAGTCTGAACTTCTTCCAAATAAAGATGGAGGAAACACTGATTTGTTCTTGATGTAAATGCTTTCCATAAAGGTGAATCTACTTCTTAATGAAGTAGTCTCTTCAATTCTTAGCTAGGAATTTTTATCTTCTTTCATAGATGAGGTGAAAATCTATATCCATGTATTAATATCTACTTCAAATATGTACCCTGTCCTTTTCTACAAATTTTAGGTCAAACTTGGAAAAGAATATTTTCAGTACTGAGGCTAATTTCCATTTATCTATGATAGTGAATGAAACTGAAAATATTAAATATCCACAGCTAAAGAGAGATAAATCAATAACCTCAGATATGCTGATTACACCACAATTATGGCAGAAAGTGAAGAAGAACTAAAGAGCCTCTTGATGAAAATGAAAAAGGAGAGTGAAAAAGTTGGCTTAAAGCTCAACATTCAGAAAACAGATCATGGTATCTGATCCCATCACTTCATGGCAGATAGATGGGGAAACAGTGACAGATTTTATTTTGGGGGGCTCCAAAATGACTGCAGATGGTGACTGCAGCCATGAAATTAAAAGACACTTGCTCCTTGGAAGGAAAGCTATGACCAACCTAGACAGCATATTAAAAAGCAGAGACATTACTTAACCAATGAAGGTCCATCTAGACAAAGCTATGGTTTCTCCAGTGGTCATGTATGGATGTGAGAGTTGGACTATAAAGAAAGCTGAGCACTGAAGAATTGATGCTACTTAACTGTGGTGTTGGAGAAGACTCTTGAGAGTCCCTTGGTCTGCAAACCAGTCAATCCTAAAGAAAATCAGTCCTGAATATTCTTTGGAAGGACTGATGCTGAAGCTGAGACTCCAATACTTTGGCCACCTGATGCGAAGAACAGACTCATTTGAAAAGATCCTGATGCTGGGAGAGATTGAAGGCAGGAAGAGAATGGGAAGACAGAGGATGAGATTGTTAGATGGCATAACAGATTGAATGGAGTTTATTCAATGAGTAAATTGAGTTTACTCAGTGAGTCTGAGTAAACTCCAGGAGTTGGTGATGGACAGGGAAGCCTGGAGTGCTGCAGTCCATGACTTTGCAAGGAGTCAGACACGACTGAAGGATTGAACTGAGCTGAGAGATATTTTTCATTATTACTCAACAACACACATCTGTATCACCACTTTCATTTATTCCCTCTGATCATTCTAAAGCTTTATGATTTTTATAGCTTTATGAGAGTAAAAGTTCTTAAAGGAGAGATACATAAAAGTAGCATATTCATATATAGTCAAGTTATGTCTTCATTTTAATTAACATGACATGTTCACAGTGAAAAGAGTATTTTCATTGATAGTCTTGGTTTATATGAAAAATCTTGGAGAGTTATATTTCTTAAAACTATAAAATCATTGCTTACCCAACATTATTTAGTGTGAAATACAACAATTTTTAAAGTTTTATAATTGAATATTTGGTCTCCTGTATTTGGTTTTCAAATTTGCCTACTATAAGTAAGTGTTCTGTTTAAAATAAAAATTGTGTTCTCAATGTTTAAACATTTTTATTGTTTCAAAGTAGTTCATAATGGTGCAGTGTGAGGGCCACATACATTTCCATTGATTGTCAGGTTCAACCGTTGATATGTATGAGAGGCAGAGAGTCATCTAGGTGATATTAATGCTTTGATTCGGAAAGCATTAGGAAACTTTCTTTGGCAATTTGAAAACATCACTTTGAATACTTAGACCTGGCTATCCAGGACACAGATGCAAATGATGGTAAGATCAGAAGTCATGTTCTCCAGTAAACTCAAGTCCATAGAAGCCTGTGAATCTTTCATAGCCAGGTAGAAGAAAGCTCTCATAACTCTGAAATTCACTAGTCTTTAGGATTACAAAAATTTTGACTGAAAAAAATTTAGATTGCATAAGAATCCCATGGAGTGCCTGTTTAAAACAGAATCCTTGACCCTCTTCAGAGCTGACAACTTGCATGTGAGACCTATAGAGTAGCAGAGAGCCCCATACGCAGAAGGGTGTCCACATTTATTTTAATGCTCTTCTTCTTTCTTAGTAATTTTATTTTGAACTAATGTTTTATAAATGAAGCCCAACGAGACAAGTGAGCATGTGCATTACCAAAGAACATACATGCAATGTGTTTGCCCTCTAATTCTTATCACTCCATTCACATATAGCATTTGTGATGGTCCATGACACAGAATTCTGCTTCGTGTTGGCTGGGAATCCAGACAGACGCAAATGAATACAGGGTTAGCATGTAACATCTACAAAATAAACAGAGGAACAGGGAACTCTGAGATGGGTTTATTCAACTTTCCTTTAGATCAGAATTTGCTTTCAAAGTAAAGGCGGGGAAAGTCTCAGAAACTTGAACAATCAAGAAATTCCATTATATCTTTTCCTACCTATGTTACTTCCTAGTATGTCCAGCCACTTATGCTGAAAACGATGACATGGGCAGAAAAGGAAAGATTAGACAATCCATAGCTTATTTCCTTTCTATGCTTTCTAACTTGTCGCGAAGCCTCAGGTAGAAAGTTCTGGCAGAATGTGTGCTTATCAGGAAATGAAATAACTACCAAGTTAGTTTTGTGGAGAGTTTAACGTCTCTAGTAAGACTGAAATACATTAATGTGTACCATATTCACGAAAATTAGGAACTGCATATGTTAAGTAATTCCATATACAGATTTAAATGTGTTTTAAAGTGGTATTACACAGTATAAAAATGAATACAAAATTCATGCTACTTAAAATTTTTATTTTTTATTTATTTGAAACAATATTAAATCGCAAAGAGCAAATATGGCAAGCTGAGTGAAAAGGCCAACAGCACAAAGAAAAGGGATTATATTTTTCTATTTAATGGCACTTTTTTCGTTCTTTTTAAACACGGGCACACATGTTTTCATTTTGCACTAGACGCTGTAGAATTACTATTTCAGTTGGTCTAGAATAGATCTGGACACCTGCATCTTTAACAATCTGTGATGCTTGTTAAACAGAACATACTGTCCCGATACCTCTCTTTTGATTCTTGTGAAATACACCCTTGTATTATTATTTGTATTTACAGGAATATAACTCTGATCACATAAGACTGCAAGGTTCATAGAGGTAAGATATAGGAAATGCTTCAGGTATTCTAGTGTTTAGCTGCCTGTCTTCCATTGAGCATCTTTTTAGAAAACATTTGTTATATAGTGAAATTATAAAGAGATACCTGACAATAGTCTAACGAAATAGGAGTAAATAAAACAATTTACCAATAAGATTGCATTTACAAAAAGAAAAAATGTCCACTGTAACTGTCATGACTTCCTTTTGCATGAAAAAGTGAAAGTCGCTCAGGTGTGTCCCACTCTTTGCAACCCCATGGACTATACAGTCCATGGGATTTTCCAGGCAAGAATACTGGAGTGGGTAGCCATTCCCTTCTCCAAGGGATCTTCCCAACCCAGGGATTGAACCCAGTTCTCCCGCACTACAGGTGGAGTCTTTACCAGCTGAGTCTTTTGCATAGTATCCATTAAAATAAGTGTTAAAATGAGTCATTTCCATATACAAATTGTAAACATAAAATATTTCTCCAAATTATTCACAATTTAGAGAAACTATTGAATATGTAGGGACTTTCTTGGTGATTGAGACGATAAAGGATGTACCTGCAATGCAGGAGACCTGGGTTTGATCCCTGGGTCAGGTAGATCCCCTGGAGAAGGAAACGGCAACCCACTCCAGTTATTGAATATGTAGGGACTTTCTTGGTGATTGAGACGATAAAGGATGTACCTGCAATGCAGGAGACCTGGGTTTGATCCCTGGGTCAGCTAGATCCCCTGGAGAAGGAAACGGCAACCCACTCCAGTATTCTTGTCTGAAGAATTCCACGGACAGACGAGACTGGCAAAAGTACAGTCCATGGGTCGCACAGTGAGACATGACTGAGCGATTTTCACTTTCACTGGATACTTAGTACAGATTCATGCTTTAAAACAGGATTTTCTGAAATGATTTTATTTGCACAAATGTTTTTCTAGTGAAAACCCACCATATTAAACAATTATTGGCTGAACTCTTCTCTGAGAGAAAGAACAAGGGAGCCAAGTTCCATCCTCCAGGCTTCAGCCTGCTTTCCTATCTACAATCTGCAGTGCAGAACTGGAGAAAAAAATATTAAGTGTCCAAATAATTTAATCACTGTATGGTCGCCCCCCCCACCCAATCTTTCTTATGAGGTTTAAAATATGCATCTTATCTTTTAATTTAAATTAGATTTATCTTCACTTTTAAGTTAAGCCAAAATGTCTTGGAAAGACTGAGGGGAAGATTCTGACCATTACTAAGATGGTAAGATGTTAAAAAATTATTAAAACAGACCTACTAATTTTTAGATAATAATTATTTAATAATTGGATTTGAATAAATTCAAAACCAGTGGCTACCTGAATCACCTGTGAGATTGAATTTTTTTTTTCTTTATTTGTAAAACAAGCGCACAAAACAAGGGGAAATTTAGTTAGGAGTTTTACCTTCTAATCTTACAGAATGAAGTCCCTAGGGACAGTCTCTTACAAATGAGGAAGTGTGAAGTTATTCATAAATTCAGCAGCCTTATTAAAAAATGTGTAACAAAGCATTTTATGTATGAATGTTCCAGAGGGTGTAATCATTGAATACTTATTAGAGATTTAGTCCTGTGAAAAAGGTGATCTGAGTCATAACAGGTTGTTGGGTAGGAAGAGCTCAAATACTTCTGAGTATTTGAGGCCAATTATCTGAAAACTCAGGAGGACTTCAAGGGTAGTTCATAATTACTCATTTGGAGTAGTGAGTCAGTTGGGTTAAAAAACCCTATTTAGATACTGTCATAAAATATGGTTAGTCAAGGCAGATGAAAGCGAGTTTGTGCCTGCAGATGTGCCGTCCATTAACAGCCCCAAGCCAGAGACCCCAGTTGGTTTCTACAGTCCTGAGAAAACTGTGCTATTTTATCCGGGACCTTTTTTTTTTTCCCAGAAAGCATAATTTGGAGCAGTGTATCCTACCTATCATAAATCTTTGACTTCATAGGTTTCCTCTCTTGCTCTAAGACTGCAATTTCTATGGTAGTACTTTCATTAGTATCATCACCTAGTGTTGAAGTTGTAATGGGATTTTGTCAAATTGCTCGACATCCTCAGACAGTAGTTCTTCTGTGTGGAGTGGGACTGAATTGGACTGCAGAGGGTTTTGAGTAAAGGTTTACGCAAATGCGCATGTTTTGCAAAGATTATGCTCCATAACATGCTGGGCTCAGTCGCTCAGTCCTGTCCGACTCTTTGCAGCCTTTCGGGCTCCGCTGTCCACGAGATTCTCCAGGCAAGGATACTGGAGTGGGGTGCCACGACCTACTACAGAAGATCTTCCCAACCCAGGGGTTGAACCCAGGTCTCCTGCATTTACCGTCTGAGCCACCATCAAAGAGATTCTGCCAGTCCAAATTATCCACAATAACAACAGTCATTGTAGTTTAAAATGAAGAAATTGTGATAAGGAAAAGCTTTACCTCTGATAATTTAATAGGATGTGTACAGGCTTTTGAAAAAATATGTACATTTAAAAATTTGTTGCCTTTAATATAAATATATCTCTTATTGGTGCTAAAAATCTGGGAGAGATTTCAGAGCCAATTTGTTGAAAAGCTTGACATGGCATTTTGTGAACATGATGGAAGATAAATTCATGGGGGGGAAATTGGTCATGACTATCTGAGATGATCTGAAGTAATAAAAATGTTGATGAGTCCATCACTGTGCCCCCCGGCCTGTGAAGGAGAGCTGGGTAGTCATACAGAATGGTGTCTTGCACCCACAATTCCATTACTATTGAAAACAAAGGTAGTGACCTTGTCAACAATGGACATGCACGTTCTTCCTTGCTTAATAAGAATCAGATATTTAGGCTGCGATGTTCAGGACTATCTCAGGGAGAATGAGATTTCAGTACTTCTCATTCTTCATTCCCTTAACTCCTTGCATCCACATGTCTAATCACGGTATGTGAACTTACTTTTTACTTACATGTGTCTGCCCATGTGCATGTGTATGCAAGATATCCAGTTCAATAGTTCATTATAAGAGAACTTAATGTATTTAAAATTTCTTTCATTGCTATCCTAATTTAAAAAAAATCTCTGACACTCAAAATAGACTGATAATGATCTAATGATAGTTCAATGTGATATTATGGTCCTCTTGCAACTTTTATATACCCAAACGTAGCTTTGATCATTATTTCAAAGTCAGCAAAGTTTTCTCTTTTTTTTTAAACTTTTTGTTTGATATTGGAATATAGCTGATTAACAATGTTTTGATAGTTTCCAGTGCATAGCAGGGCAACTCAGCCATACACATGCACATATATCCATTTTCCCCCCAAACTTCGCTACCATCTGGACTGCCAAATAACATTGAGCAGAGTTCCCTGTGCTATACAGGGCAAACAAAGTTTTCTGACATGAGAAATGTGTTATGCTCCTAATACCTCATCTGAACCTCTGCTTTACTGTTCATCTTTTATCCTATATTCATTTAATCATTCTAAAAACAATTTTTGATCAAAGATGAGCTATTTCAAAAACTCTTGCTTTACTATCTCTATTACTGTGGCCTTTCACTTCATTCCATGGAGCAAATGGATGAGAAAGGAAATCTTAAAGAAACCCTGTTCACTGTTGACCAGTACACAAATACATCCAGTAAATAAAAATCCAGAAACAGCTTTTACGGGCTAAAGAAACATATCAGTGTGAGCAAATATGACATGCTAGATTTTCCTTATAAAATGAAACAGCCCAGCAAGCATTTAGCTCTCTTCCTGCTTTCATAACCCTGATAATTTTTCCAGGCATCATTTGACACTACTAAATATATATTCACTCTATAACTACCCAGAACAAAGGAATATGGGAAGTAATATTGTTGATACATGAAGTACAAGACATCCTCACTTGCCCTTTCCCAGTTCTGCTGGCATTGCTGACAGTTGTAAAAACTTGTTGTCATAAGCAGAGACAACCCAAAGGCACGCAGGGAATAAATGTATGCTATAATAATAACAAGGTGCCACTTTAAAAAAATTTCTTTTCAGCTTAGGGCTACATTTAAACCTTCAGGTGCAGTTCATGAAACTTATAATGTGGGAGAGTTAGTACTGGTAGTGTCTTTGAGAGTCTCTAGGGAAAAAGACTCTGAGATATTGTTATCATTATTACCATCTTGCTAACTGAATCACAGTTAGTGCCTTGGTTATTATACCTAAGGGAATGACTTACTACCCTCTAGGTTGAAATAGAGGACAAAATGAGATTCTTTCATTGTAGGGAGGTGGAAAAAATTCAGGACACACAAAGGAAAAGACCTTCTATTCAACGTCAGTCTTTTAAAACTAGAGAACTAAATTAATCGGAATCAGTCCTCCACTTGGCCATATAAATTCACTGAGCATACATTTCGACTAAAATGAATGCACGTGGAAATTTTTGTACAAAAATTAGATACATGCTTCCTTCTAAAACATACTTATGCTTTACTTTTGTAAAAACGCAAAAACAGAAGCAAAGTAAAACAGCCAAGATTTCAGACCAAAGTAGAGCTGCACTTGAAAAATAAGAGGTTACTGTGCCACAGTCTGCATCATTTTTTCTCTCTTCATTTTTTCTCTCTCTCAGTCACTTGAGTTGTAAAATTGTAAGATGCTGTTGAAGTAATTCAGTCAAATAAAGTAAAAGTAATATTGATGAAAATGCTTTCATTTTTATTGACTCATAAATATTAAAGTGCAAATATGCAGACTTCCTTCAAACCCTGTAGATGGAACTAAATGTAGTTCCAACATTAAGTAGATCCAACTTAAATATCTGGAAAGAAAATATAAACTGTATGTTACCCTTGAACCTGAAATACACTGTGTTTTGATGACACACGGAGCCCTTTGATAATGACCTATTTTGCTTAGCAATTGTATTTTTTATTCCTTTTCCTTATGTAGCTAATTTTTGTATTTGATCCCTGTTGTGACCCTCATTTATTTTTAAACTAATTTTTAAGTGACTTGTCTGTTTGAAGTAGTTCACTGTGGATTGGGCAGATGAAAACTTTGTCCTCAAAGTCAAACCTGGCATGTCATTTTGTATTTCTTTGCTAAATTATCTTGGTCTGAGAAATGGTTAAAAAATGAAAATGCCACTGGGGCAGTATTCTCAAGTACTTTTCAAGTAAATATTAGTGATGTGGACTTTTAAAACACTGGAAATATGTTTAAAAATAAACGGGGATGCTTTCTAGGAAGGTACGGGAAAGAGTGATTTTAACTGAAAGAGGTGACCATTGACTTTACGTGTAAACCAGGAAAATTAAAGAAACTGTCCTTGATCATTTCCTCAGCACTGGAGGCAATAATCAATTTCCTCAAATCAATGCCAACACTGAAGAGTGATGGCGAAGAGAAGATGCTTTATCAGCAAACCTGTGTATTTTGTATCAGTTTGTCTCTTTGTATTTTTAGACATAAATCTTTACCTTAGACCTTGTGTTCACACAATGTCCTCTCCATCCAGGTGCTGACAGCACAATGGGATTTGTGGATTTTGAGCACCTGAGGGAAAAATTGTAATGTGAGTAAAGATTTATATTATTATGTTATAAGAAGTTTTATACTTGAAGAAATATACATCTTCACCAGTCAATGGAGCATTTGGACAATCGAGGGAAAAATGGTTTAAAGTGTATCAAATTGCATTTTATATCATATGTGGATATTAATGTAGATAGCTGGGAATATTGATCAGTTTTATAATGCATACTTGTGCAAATACATTTTATATATTATGTAGATATTATTGGCAAACAATGGCACAAGCATGTCTATTTTACAGCTCTTCATATCGAATCAAGAATGCGGTATTTTGACTCATGCCAGATTAGAAACAGCAATATTTTCTGTTGATTTTTCTCAGCGAACACTCATATTTCCTGTTTTGAAAGCTGTCATAGTGCACTTAGCATCAAACTTTTCAGATAATGTATTTTCCAACATTATTTCAGACTAGCATTTTCACTGTGTTTTGTTAATACTGAATAGATATAAACTTTATAATGATATGGAGTGAAGATAAAGAGGACATGAAAGCTATTGATTGCAATATGAATGTAGCTCTCAACGAGCATGTCCCTGAGAAATACAAAACAATAGAAATCAGATCACAGGATACCTCTATTTTCTTGTCTTTAGTCTATTTAAAATTGATAGATAACACAATGCCAAACTATAAATAGTTCATATAGTGAGAAACAGTTGAATTGCATAGGACCATGGCTGATGGATTTTATTGTATGAAATGTGACTCAGTTTTGCTCTTCTAGTTAACTTGAAGGTCATCAAAAAATAGTAGATATAAAAAGATTTGAGACATTACTAAATATCAACTGTGCTTAGTAGTTAGACATTTATCTTAAGCTTGATGCAAGTTATGTTTCCCCCAAGTAACTAGGTATACAGTATGAAGGATCCACTTCCATTTTAAAGAGTGATATGTTAAAATAATCATTTGTTGGGTAAATTTATAATATGTTGAAAACAAAACCATCTAATTGAATATGAGTTTACCAACCATGAAAAGTACACCACACCCATTTAAAAGCCTTATAAAGTAATAATTTTGTCACTTAAAAATTTAGTGGTAAGAAGTATGTGTATTATGTGTGTATGGATACGTATCTCTCTCCATAATAGACCACTTAAAATGTCTACACAGTTATCAGACTTATCATTGTAATTTTTAAATTGTTTTATTTGGCTTCACTGTACTGTGCTGTTGTGCACATTTTATAGTTATTGGAGGCCTAATCCTTGCTTTGTCTACTGTTCTGTACATGGAATAGTTATATTGGGTAATTTGTATATGTTTGTTCCTCTCATGCCATATAGTTGCTTGCTAAAATTATACATTTAATGTTTGCTTGAGCCATTAAGTTTTGTGAATGCTTTCTTGTTGAAAGTCATTATTATAATAAGTGGATATTATCCTATCATTTCCATCCCTGAATGGAGGATATCATTATGAGAATTTTCCAATGGATGATCTAAAGAAAAAAATTGATTATTTTTGTTTGAAGGAAATGCAAAGAAATTTGCATTCCCATGTGATGGATATCACTGGTGTATAAAATTGTGTCTTACTTTTGCTGTATTTGAGATATTATTTTGGTCTCAAAAAAGAGCAGTTTTCAAAAGTAAAGTAAAAACTAGTTATCTACATTAATAGATATGTGTTGTGATTAGTAGACCATTCAAGAACTAGTGACTTTATTTCTTAATGCCCAGGGTTAGAGAAGGGAACAAAGTATATGCTAATGATTTCAATAATCTTGCATGTACAATACTAGACATTTGGAAACCAGAATCACACATGATTCTACACATATTATCAAGAGGCATTGTATATTTATCTTTAGTTCAAATATATTGTTAATACATTTGTGTTGAAAGTATTAAGTTCAAACGGGTATTTATATACTATAACCAATAATCTAGTCAGATGTTTAAATTGTCAGAAGTCAATTAGCAGTGCCCTACCATATGTTTGAATTTCGACTGTAGGTAAACTACCATCCCCAAGAAAAAGAAATGCAAAAAGGCAAAATGGTTGTCTGAGGAGGCCTTACAAATAGCTGTGAAAAGAAGAGAAGCTAAAGGCAAAGGAGAAAAGGAAAGATACACCTATTTGAATGCAGAGTTCCAAAGAATAGCCAGGAGAGATAAGAAAGCCTTCCTCAGTGATCAATGCAAAGAAATAGAGGAAAACAATAGAATGGGAAAGACTAGAGATCTCTTCAAGAAAATTAGAGATACAAAGGGAACATTTCATGCAAAGATGGGCACAATAAAAGACAGAAATGGTATGGACCTAACAGAAGCAGAAGGTATTAAGAGGTGGTAAGAATACACAGAAGAACTAAACAAAAAAGATCTTCATGACCCAGAAAACCATGATGGTGTAATCACTCACCTAGAGCCAGACATCCTGGAATTCGAAGTCAAGTGGGCCTTAGGAAGCATCACTACGAACTAGTGGATGTGATAGAATTCCAGTTGAGCTATTTCAAATCCTGAAAGATGACACTGTGAAAGTGCTGCACTCAATATGCCAGCAAATTTGGAAAACTCAACAGTGGCCACAGGACTGGAAAATGTCAGTTTTCATTCCAGTCCCAAAGAAAGGCAATGCCAAAGAATGTTCAAACTACTTCACAATTGTACTCATCTCACACACTAGCAAATAATGCTCAAAATTCTCCAAGCTAGACCTGAACAGTACGTGGACCAAAAACTTCCAAATGTTCAAACTGGATTTAGAAAAGGCAGAGGAACAAGATATCAAATTGCCAACATCTGTCAGATCATAAGAAAAACATTATCTCCCCTTCACTGACTACACTAAAGCCTTTGACTGTGTGGATCACAAAAAACTGTGGAAAATTCTTCAAGAGATGGGAATACCAGTCCACCTGACCTGCCTCCTGAGAAATCTGTATGCAGGTCAAGAAGCAAACAGTTAGAACTGGATGTGGAACAACAGACTCTTCCAAATCAGGAAAGGAGTATGTTAAGGCTGTATATTGTCACCCTACTTATTTAACTTACATGCAGGGTACATCATGAGAAACTCTGGACTGGATGAAGCACAAGCTGGAATCAAGATTACTGAGAGATATATCAATAACCTCAGATATGCAGATGACACCACACTTATGGCAGAAAGTGAAGAACAACTAAGGAATCTCTTGATGAAAGTGAAAGCAGAGAGTGAAAAAGTTGACTTAAAGTTCAACATTAGGAAACTAAGATCATGGCATCTTGTCCCTTCACTTCATGGCAAATAGATGGGGAAACAGTGGAAACAGTGACAGACTTTGTGAGGGCTCCAAAATTGCTGCAGATATTGATTACAGCCATGAAATTAAAAGACACTTACTCCTTGGAAGAAAAGTTATGACCAACCTAGACAGCATATTAAAAAGCAGAGACATTACTTTACCAACAAAGGTCCATCTAGTCAAAGCTATGGCTTTTCCAGTGGTCATGTACAGACGTGAGAGTTGGACCATAAAGAAAGCTGAGCACCGAAGAATGGATGATTTTGAACCATGGTGTTGGAGAAAACTCTTGAGAATCCCTTGGACTGCAAAGAGGTCCAACCAGTCAATCCTAAAGAAAATCAGTTCTGAATATTCATTGGAAGGACTGATGTTGAAGCTGAAACTCCAATATTTTGGCCACCTGATGCAAAGAACTGACTCATTGGAAAAACTCTGATGCTGAGAAAGATTGAAGGCGGGAGGAGAAGGGGGCAATAGAGGATGAGATGGTTGGATGGCATCACTGACCTGATGGACCTGAGTTTGGGTAAACCCTGGGAGTTGGTGATGGACAGTGAGGCCTGGCTTGCTGCAGACCATGAGGTCTCAAAGAGTTGGACACGACTGAGCAACTGAACTGAATTGAACTGGAAGAAACAACAGCCTGCTAGATAAATAGGAAAAAATTTCAGTAAGTGTTCACACACACAGATGCACAAAGAGAATAGTTTTATGGATCAACTACAATGGGCAGCTCTTGGTTAAAGAAAGGCAAACGAGTTTTGTTTTATTTTATTTTATTTTTTTTATGACAAGAATTCTCATATACCAATACCACAATAACTTAAACTGTCTGAATCTAAGATACACATATAAGATAAGATATTCCAAAGTGAATTAGTCATAGAAACTGCTTTTTTGTGGAACATCATATGACATTGCATTCTCTGAAATCTTAAAGAAATAATGTAAATATTTTTCTTGTCATTAAATCCAGCTAGCACTCTGAAATCACATCTTATTTAAACTCTCATTAATATTTATTGTGTTTTTACCACTTCAGTGTAAAGGAACATTGTGTTCTTCTTCCCGTTTGTATTCTTCCATTCACAGGGGAAAACAGATATGATGTTTCTTTAAGGCAATTCACCAGAGAGCTGATTCATGCCAAGCCTTCCTCCTCTTATAATTCTGCTTTACAGTATTAGGCAAAGTTTGTTTTGTTTTGTTTTCATTTTCCCTGGTAAAATGGAGGAAAATGAACTTTTGTTCAAGTCTAGTGACTAGAAAAATATGAGAGGAGTTTTGTCGGGAGGTGAAGTTCAATTTGGGGTGACAAAGGTCCCTCAGAGTACCCATGTCCTAATGAAACTTCCTCCCTCCCAGCTTTGGCATTCCTCACATCAAGACTGAAAGTGGGGGCATCTGAGAATCACCCAAGCATATGGTGAGACCACTTCTGATCGCCAACCCTTCTTGTTCCAGAACCAAACTTTTAAAATATCGCTCCATTAGACGACCATAACTAGCGCTGATTATGACATTCTGTAAAGAAACCATAAAAGTTAATCCAAATACTCTCTGTACCCTTGTTTATGTCAGTATCCTAAGTAGTCCAAGACTCTTAGGTCTTCCTTAGTCATCTGAAGTCTTGAAGACACGAGGCTCGGTGTATCCACTAAGATAGCTCTTTCTCTCACACTGTAAACTCTTACTGTGACCACTGGACAAAGCAAATTCCCTCTACCTTCCTTGTGTCTGAATATTTCTTCTACTTCTTGTTCTAACTGAAATCTAGATATCTAAGTATACTGTGTCCACAGTATGACTCTCTAGCAGTCTTTAACTCACACCCCAAGAAGCAGCAGTCCTGGACCTCGGATATGTTTTTCATCTCTCCTCAAAACAAACAAGCAGATGAACACCTTGTTTCAGTTGTATCAGGGAAAACTGTGAATGTGAATGTGTTCCTAATGATTGTAAACACCTACTAAAAAACATCACTGATGTTTTATCAACTTGTTTACTACCTTCTTTCCACCAGTACTTATAATTTTATTCTTTGTGTCATCAATCAATATCTATATAGATAATCTATGCAACACATTATAATTTTAGTTTTACACTTGCTCACCTCCAATAATTTTGTCCTACAAGTCACTTCAATCACCCATTCCTTCATCATTCTATCTAAACATTATCATTACCAATTTCTGGACTACCTCCAAAATCTTAATTAAAACCAACACACCTCGTATTTTTACTTTAAAATATGAACTCTTCAAGAACTCCAACTCTCCATGTTATTTGATTCTGCCATGACCTCTCCCCACTGAAGCCAATCATTTTTTGTTGATCTCCTTACTTTTGAAGTTGCTACCATACATGACAATCCGCACTCTTAAGTATGACCACAGACGTTTAAGACTGCCCTCAAAGACACACGCTGCATTTCCCTACAGCGTGTTTCCCTTGTCTTTTCTCTTTGCTAACAATTTTCCCCCTCCTCCACCCAAACCAATTGCTGTCAGCAGTATTTAGAACTGCATTTGGTTTCAGGATACCACAAAGAAAAAAATACACTGGACTAATTTTATCAGTATCCTTACTCAGTGAGTGAAAATGAAAGCGTTCAGTCATGTCTGACTCTTTGCAACCCCATGGAATTTACAGTCCATGGAATTCTCCAGGCCAGAATGGGTAGCCTTTCCCTTCTCCAGGGCATCTTCCCAACCCAGGGATCAAACCCAGGTCTGCAAACATTGCAGGCAAATTCTTTACCAGCTGAGCCACAAGGGAAGCCCAAGAATACCCAATTTGACTCTATTGAAACTACTGTTGCCAGCGTCACCACTTGAATACCTTGAGGTATTCAATGGCAAATTTTCACTATCTTATCTCAGTTTGTTTTATCTTGCCTGACATTCTAAGTCTGCAGAAGCATATAATCAATCTCTCTTCAAATACTTGTTCACTCAGTTAATGAGACTCACACTGGTGTGTATGTTTTTATACTCCACTAGCCATTGTTATCAGTTATTTTTACTGGATAATTCTTTTCCCAGTTCTTAAAAGTTGGAGATTACTCCAACTTTCTGTTGAAAAATCTTGTCTCCTGTCCTTCTGTAATCACAACTATATCACTTGACTTTAGTTACTATATATAAAATGATGCCACACAAATTTGTGGCAACAGCTTCTGCTTTTCCCTCGAAATAAAGATTTCCATATCCAATTGACTTACTGATATTTCTACATGGATCTTACTAGAAACCTCAATCATAATATACCCCAAACTAAACTTTTGATTACTCAGAACCATGCCTTCTATGGTGTACCACATTTCAGTAAATATAATCATTCACCCAGCTATTCAAGGCCAAAAGCCTAGAGTTATCCTATAGCTCTCTGTTATACTCCTGCTCTGTATTTAGCTTAGAAAATACTTCAGTTCCACCTTCAGAAGATGTCCTGAATCTGACCACTACTTGTCTGCACTTTCTCCTCTGTCACTTTTAACCAGGTTCCATCATTCCTTGCCTTTATTTTACAATAAAGCCTTTATCTGCATCCATGCTTCTATTTTTATGCTTTCATTATATTTATTATACCATCTTTTAAGACATAAGGCAGATCATGTTTCTTACCAGCTTAATATTCTCCAGTGGCTTCTTGCTGGGTGACTGTATCAGCAAGTGTGAATAGCAGGTACATATTGGTGAATAGATCAGATACAGACATAATTTAGCCAAATTAAATAAGATTCTAAATGACTTACAGAGAAGTCAGTGGTGTCAGAATTCACTGTAGAAGGGTGAGAATCACAGTACAGGAGGTTTGGCCAGCAGCTTCAGGGTCATAGAAATCTGCCAAGGTGCAATTTTAAATGTCAGGGAAAGCTGGGAGTCATAGCACACGGCTTGGATGTTTAACAGTTTTCAATCGGGCTGATAGCTACATGAAGCTGGAGCAGCCCAACACATAATCTTGTAGGATACTTATCTCTGTTCATTCGCCTGGACCAGAGTCATCACTTCATTCTTAGAAATATATTTGCCAGAGTACAGTATATAATCTTTAGGTATGAACAGGATTGTCACTTCTCATCTTTAGACTTTTAATCTAACAGCTTAGTCTATCTTTCCTTAACCAAGCTGAGGACGTGGACTTGGTTGTTCTCCAAACCTGTCTGCAATCATACGCCAGGATTTATCTAGCGCTTGCCATCACACTTAAAATAGAATCGAAATTCTTTACTAATGCCTATAAAATCCAGCTAACTCTAGTCCCTGACTGCCTTTCCAAACGCACTTATTACCACCTTCACCTTTCTTTCTTCCCTAAGTGTGCATCAGATACCATGGCTTCTGACCTCACGTTTAAACACGCAGCCAACTCCGTGGTGTCAGAACTTTGTACGTTCTCTTCTCTGTGCTATGATGTTCTTCCTCCAGAAATCCAGAAGGAATTACCCCTGACTCCATTAGGCTGTGGCTCATTGTCACTTCCCCAGAGAGACCTCATTTTCCCAATCTGAAACGTCATCCCACTTCACTCTAGGTTACACTGCTTTAATTTTTTTTTCATAGCACTTGTTAGTTTTTGAGATTTTTCTTGTTTATATTTGCTAGTTTTGCTAAATAAATAAAAAATAATTTATGTAATTAAGTGTATGTATGTATTTACCTGAAATGTCAAAGTATAAAAAAAACATTTAATAACAAATCCCTATTAAGCTTTTAGTTTAATTGAGAAAGCTCATAGGTTTTCTGTTGTTTCACTTCACGTTCTAATGAGTATCACGATTAAGTGTCGCTTTAATTAAAAAGTAGTTTAAATGTATGTAACCAAAGTTACATACCCTGCCAACTTATTCTGACACGTTAGTAATTTCCAATTCAATAATCTAAAATGGAAATCAGCATTATATTTAATGAAATCAAAAGATTATTTGGCTTCGAAAACTCAAATGAAAGCACTCCCAAGAACTAAGAGAATAAGGATTCTTAAGAAGGAGATGTATGCTTTTCCTGATATTTGTGTTTTCAACTGGAGAGCAGTTCTTCCTCTGTCTCACCTTTGGGGAATCAAAAATGAGAACTCAGCAAGAAAAGAAAAGTGTGATAGTGTGTGTTGTTTGCTCTTGAAAACTTATTAAATTCTGGGAGAAAACAAGATTCAAAATAATTGAAAATGCTCATTTTCAATTTGCCTTGTTCCTACTAGTGGATGCTACTGTTGACAATGTAAAATGTGAAATTAACAAATAATATTATGTATTTCTAATATGTGTTTTTTAACTATAAATGACTTAAGTCTTTTACATTGATAGTATCCTCACTCCCCACCCCCCAACACAAAACATGTGCCTTTAACAAATATAATGTATATACAAAAACACAGTTTTCTGATTTACCAAAAAACGTACCGTGGATAGGATTACAAAAAATTCCATGAAGAGGGAGCATAGTTTTTGAAAGCCTTTGAACCAAGGAACAAAATACTGTTTTGGAGTAACTAGAGTCTGCTGTTGACCTCATTGGTATCTTAGCATCAAATAGGGATACTTCATTTTTTTCTTTTGCTGTTGTTGATGATGTGTGTATCTGCTCCCTGAGATTAACTGTGGATGTATTGCTGCTTCTCTACTTAACTGAAACACTGAAAGTCATCAGGTGAGACCAGTTTTACTCTGTCTTTGAGGTCGGTTTCACTTTTTACAGTTGGTTAAGATAATTCCCAGTTCTTTAAATAGAGGCTGTAGCTTCAGTTTTAGCACTTGATGACTAAATGCCGTTTTATTCATTTTCTTCATCCTACTGAAATTACATTAATTTGTTTTCCTATCCTAATGTAGGTAATAGCTTTGTGGAATGAAACAAAAATATACTTTATTTTGTGTACTATAATTTTTGCAATATGAAAAAAAAAATTTTTTTGTTTTCTCTGGTTCAATATACCATAAAATTTGTTCCCACATAGAATGATGTTGTTTCTTTCTTGCTGTGAAAATGTCAAGTTCAATATGAGGGAAAATGTGAATTAAGCACTAAAGTAAATTTTCTTTACTTGGTATACTTGAAAGAAGCTGTTAGAACAAATTATATTAGAAATAAAAATACTAGAAAGGCTGTTTAACAACATGTATTAGTATTTTATTTATTAAAATACCACTATTATCTGAGAGCTTTTATAAGGAACAGATAAACTATCTTGTAAAAATACGTTTTATTTAATAGAAATCTGTTACAGTAGCATTAGCTTCCTTCATCTTATCCAGTTCTTTGAGAGGTTTCCCAGCACACTCTCCCCAAGCACAAATAGAAACAATGTGTTTGCTTTAGTTTGAAGATATGTGGAGGCATTAGTGTGACCTCGGGGTGCCTCAGGTCTCACATGCATGGCTTGTCTCTTAACATTAGTCAGACAATTCCATCAGTGCATCCCTGGATCTTCCCTTCACTTGTAAAAAGATATAGAAAACCAATTTTGTTATTGAACTAACCGAACTCATCAGAGATTGCTGTGAAACATATTATGCAAATAAATTCTTTAAATACAGTATCTCTCATTCTATATATTATCTTTGGAAAGATGACCATTAGGTCCTCTCATTTTATTCTCCATCTCTCCTGAGTTCTTTATTTTTAATCTTGTCAAACTCTGAGCTATATTCTGGTTAATAGCTTTAGATAGTTTTCATTTCATCAAATCCATGTCTTTAGAATTGTCTGAAATAGTTTGTCATGTCTGGCATACATGTTAGTACACAAAACCATTTGTTAACCCATTTTCAAATACATTTTCCCCTCCCCTGTTGATTTAAGCACTATCTTTAAAATATGTATACATAATGGGCCAAACAACTGAACAGACATTTCTCCAAAGAAGATATACAGATGGCTAACAAACACATGAAAAGATGCTCAACATCACTCATTATCAGAGAAATGCAAATCAAAACCACAATGAGGTACCATTACACGCCAGTCAGGATGGCTGCTATCCAAAAGTCTACAAGCAATAAATGCTGGAGAGGGTGTGGAGAAAAGGGAACCCTCTTACACTGTTGGTGGGAATGCAAATTAGTACAGCCACTATGGAAAACAGTGTGGAGATTTCTTAAAAAACTGGAAATAGAACTGCCATATGACCCAGCAATCCCACTTCTAGGCATACACACCGAGGAAACCAGATCTGAAAGAGACACGTGCACCCCAATGTTCATCGCAGCACTCTTTATAATAGCCAGGACATGGAAGCAACCTAGATGCCCATCAGCAGACAAATGAATAAGGAAGCTGTGGTACATATACACCATGGAATATTACTCAGCTATTAAAAAATAATGCATTTGAATCAATTCTAATGAGGTGGATGAAATTGAAGTCTATTATACAGGGTGAAGTAAGTCAGAAAGAAAAACACCTATACAGTATATTGACACATATATATGGAATTTAGAAAAATGGTAATGATGACCATACATGGAGATAGCAAAAGAGACACAGATATAAAGAACAGACTGTTGGACTCTGTGGGAGAAGGTGAGGGTGGGATGATTTGAGAGACTAGCATTGAAGCATGTATATTATCATATGTGAAACAGATCTCCAGTCCATGTTCCATGCATGAGACAGGGTGCTCAGGGCTGGTGCACTGGGATGACCCAGAGGGATGGCGGGGGAGGTGGGAGGGGGGTTCAGGATGGGGGGGCACATGTACACCCATGGCTGAGTCATGTCAATGTATGGCAACAACCACTACAATATTGTAAAGTAATTAGCCTCCAGTTTAAATAAATAAATTAATTAGAAAAAGAAAATGAACATTAAAATAAAACAAAAATATGTATACATGACATATTCACATGTTATTTATATAAATATTAAATATATATTTTGTATATATCCTTCCCTGGTGGCTCAGAGGGTAACGCATCTGCCTACAATGTGGGAGACCTGGGTTTGATCCCTGGGTCGGAAAGATCCCCTGGGGAAGGAAATGGCAACCCACTCAAATACTCTTGCCTGGAAAATCCCATGGACGGAGGAGCCTGGTAGGCTACAGTCCATGGGGTCACAAAGAGTCGGACACGACTGAGTGACTAAACTTTTTCTTTTGTATACACAAATTCATGTTTCTGGCTTATTTACTATTTTCAATGTGCAAAATGATACTGGCCAGTAAATATACTTCATGCTATCATTGCATGGATTTGGTATCAAGTGTGGGAGATTTTCCTCATTTGGAAGACTGGAATGCCAAGCTTCTTGAATATGTATGTATTCAGATACTTTGACAAGGACTATATCATTGCTTGAATTTTCACCAGGTAAACAAATCCAACTTGTCACCACTACATGAACAGTATTACCAGTATCTAGAACTTCCACTCTGGAAGATACTAGAGAACAGGGAAGCCGGGCGTGCCACAGTCCATGGGGTTGCAAAGAGTCAGACATGGCTTAGCTACTGAACAACAACAGAACTTCCTTGCATTCCATTCTTTGATCTTACATTTCTCAAGGATAACCACTGTTCTGATAAAAATGACATGGATTAGCTATTAGCTATTTTAACTTGATAAGAATTAGCTTTTTAACATCTGATATTTTTAATTCAACATTGGGTTTGTAATTTTCATCCTATCTAACAACAGTTTATTTCCATAGTTTAGAAAAAATGTTTCATATGAATATGTCACAATTTAACTATTCTATTGTAGATAGGGACATGGATTGCTTCATTTTCTAACATGAATAATGCTTCTATAAGTAATTTTGCACATGCCTTTTGGGTACATATATTTTTCTGTTAGTCTGTAGGGGAGGAATTGCTGAATCATAGAGAAATAATTTTTCAATATGGTTGAACCAATTTGAATAAATTCAGTAGGCAGATTTTAAGTACTAATTCAATATACTTAATGTTGAGCATTCTATATATTTTGGAGAAGGGAATGGCAATCCAGTATTCTTGCCTGGAGAATTCCATAGACAGAGGAACCTGGTGGGCTACAGTCCATGGGATCAAAAAGAGTCAGACATGACTGAAAGATTAACACACAACACACATTGTATATATTTGCAATTCTACGTTAAAATAAAAAGTTGTTTTTGAAGACTACTTCAGCATAGGTTCAGAGTCACAGAAAAGTTTTCAGCATGGTGTTCAGAATTCCCATGTATCCCATATCCAGTATTCTCCATTCTTACAGCTTGCATTATTAGGATGACATATTTGTCAAGATTAATGAACTAACAGTAATACATTAGTATTAATTAAAGTTCATACTTAAGATTTCCTCAGCTTTCATCTACTATCCTTTTATTTCTTTCCTTTATTTTTTTACAAAGCCCCATCTAGGGCACCAAGTCACATTAAAACTTTGTGCCTCCTTAAGCTACTTCTCGTCTATGACAATTTCTCATACACGTTGAAAGTTTAAGGACTGGTGATCAAGTATTTTTTAGAATGTCCTTCAATTGAAAGTTCTCTGTTATTTTACCATGATTATACTGAAGTTGTATTTTAAAGAGGAAGATCACAGAAGTGAAGTGCAATTTTCATCATGTATCAAATTGCATAGTATTAACATGGCTGAATTATTGTTTCCATTTTGTTTATTTGCTTGGTTATGGTAGTAAAATAAAACATATACCATAAAATATATCATTATTATAATTTTTTCAAATTTTATTGAGGTAAGATTGGCGAATTGAAAATTATATATATTTAAGTAATGTGATATAATTTTTTAAAGGTGTACAAATGTGATGATTTAATTATACTGTGACATGCTTACCACAATCAAAGTAAATAACCTCATCTGGTAACTTTTTTTTCTGCAGAGAACACAAGATCTAAATATGCTCTCAGCAAACTGCAAGTGTACATTATAGTGTTATTAATTATAATCACCATGCTGTACATTAAACCCCAAGAAGACAGTCACCTTATAACTGAAACTTTGTACTTTGAACAACATCTATTTCTCCAGCATCCTTGTTCCTCGCAGCCAACATTTGACTCCTCTGGTTGTATGAGTTTGACTTCTTTAGATTTCCCATATAAGTGAGATCATATAGTATTTGTATTTCTGTGCTTGAAATATTTCATTCAGCATAACTTCCTCAAAGTTTACCCATGCTGTCACAAATGGCAGAATTTGTGAAATTTCTCAAAATTTCTGTTCTCGAAAAGCTGAATAACACTGCACTATTTGTGTTACTCAGTCGCTAAGTCACGTCTGACTCTTTGCAACCTCAGGGACTGCAGGCTCCTTCACCAGGTCCCAGAGTTTGCTCAAATTCATGTCCACTGAGTCGGCGATGCTATCTTACCATCTCATCCTCTGGCATGCCCTTCTCCTGCCTTCAGTTTTCCCTAGCATCAGGGTCTTTTCCAGTGAGTCAGCACTTCACACCCAGGAGGCAAAGTATTGGAGCTTCAGCTTCAGCGTCAGTCCTTCCAATGAATGTTCAGGGTTGCTTTCCTTTAGGATTGTCTGCTTTGATTTCCTGGCTGTCCACGGGACTCTTGGGACTCTCAGTAGTGTTCTCCAGCACCACTATTTGAAAGTATCACTTCTTCAGTGCTCAGTCTTCTTTATGATCCAACTCTCACTGCTGCTGCTGCTGCTAAGTCGCTTCAGTCGTGTCCGACTCTGTGCGACCCCATGGACCGCAGCCCACCAGGCTCCTCCATCCATGGGATTTTCCAGGTGAGAGCACTGGAGTGGGTGCCACTGCCTTCTCCATCAACTCTCACTGACTGACCCCAATACATAACTACTGAGAAGACCATAGCTTTTGCTATATGGCCTTTGTCTGCAGAGTGATGTCTCTGCTTTGAGATGTGCTTTCTAGGTTTCTCATGGCTTTCCTTCCAAGGTACAAATGTCTTTTACTTTTATGGCTGCAGTCACCATCTGCAGTCATTTTGAAGCCCCCCAATAAAAGAAATCAGTCACTGCTTCTACTATTTCGCTTCTGTTTGCAGTGAAGTGATGGGGCCAGATGCGAAGGTTAGTTTCTTTCATGTTGAGTTTGAAGCTGACTTTTTCATTCTCCTCTTTCATACTCATCAAGAGACTCTTTAGTTGCTCTTAACCTTCTGCTGTAGAGTGGTATCCTCTGCATGTCTGTGGCTTCCCTAGTAGCTTAGATGGTGAAGACTGCCTGCAATGCAGGAGACCCAGGTTCTATCCCCGGGTCAGGAAGATCCCCTGGAGAAGGAAATGACAACCCACTTCAGGGTTCTTGCCTGGAGAATTCTGTGGACAGAGGGTACAGTCCATGGGGTTGCAAACAGTCAGACATGACTGAACGACTAACACACACATCTGCATATCTAAGGTTAATATTTCTCCCAGCAGTCTTGATTCCAGCTTGTGATTCATCCAGCCCAGCGTTTCTCATGATGTACTCAGCATATAAGTTAAATAAGCACAGTGACAATATACAGCCTTGACATACTCCTTTTCCTATTTGGAACCAGTCTGTTGTTCCATGTCCAGTTCTAACTGTTGCTTCCTGACCTGCATACAGGTTTCTCAGGAGACAGATAAGGTGGTCTGCTATTCCCACCTCTTTGAAAACTTTCCACAGTTTGTTGTGATATACACAGTCAAAGGCTTTCTCATAGTCAGTGAAGTTGAAATAGATGTTTTTCTGCAATTCCCTTGCCTTCTCTGTGATCCAATAAATGTTTGCAATTTGATGCCTGGCTCCTCTGCCTATTCTAAACCTAGCTTGTACATCTGGAAGTTCTTGGTCCAGGTACTGCTGAAGGCTAGTTTGAAAGATTTTGAGCATAACCTTACTAGCATGTGAAATGAGTGCAATTGTGTGGCAATTAGAATGTTCTTTGTTATAGCCCTTTTTCATGGATCACAGCAAAGGGAATGTATAACTCAGTGAAGCTATGAACCATGCCTTTCAGGACCACCCAAGATAGATGGATCACAGAGAAGAGTTCTGACAAAATATGGCCCACTGGAGGAGGGAATGGCAAACCACTCCAGTATTCTTGCCATGAGAACCCCATGAGCAATATTACATTTAATATATGTATATATTTGTATAAAAAAATATATATATATGCAAACCTACATATATAGAGATATCCTTACATAGATATCTCACATAAGTTACATATCTGTTCATCCATGATGAATACTTTGGTTGTTTACATATCTTTGCTACTGTGAACAGTGCTGCAATGGACATGAGAATATACATTGTTTTCAGATAGAGATTTTAATACTCTTGAGCATGCCCTGAGAAGCAGAGTTGCTGGATTAGCTGGTAGTCAAGCTTCCAATTTTTTGAGGGAAGTCTGTATTGTTTTCATTAATGGCTGCACCGATTCACACCTCCGCCAACCGCACACAGGGCTCCCTGCCCCCGCCCCTCGTGCCGTGTGCGTCGTCTCTTCTTGTTTTGATAATAGCTGTCCTAACATGGGTGAGCTAATATCTCATTGTGGTATTCATTTACATTTCCCTAGTAACCTGTATGCAGGTCAGGAAGCAACAGTTAGAACTGGACATGGAACAACAGACTGGTCCCAAATAGAAAAAAGAGTTCGTCAAGGCTGTGTTGTCACCCTGCTTACTTAACTTTTATGCAGAGTACATCATGAGAAACGCTGGGCTGGAAGAAGCACAAGCTGGAATCAAGATTGCTGGGAGAAATATCAATAACCTCAGATATGCAGATGACACCACCCTTATGGCAGAAAGTGAAGAGGAACTAAAAAGCCTCTTGATGAAAGTGAAAGAGGAGAGTGAAAAAATTGGCTTAAAGCTCAACATTCAGAAAACTAAGATCATGGTATCTGGTCCCATCACTTCATGGAAAATAGATGGGGAGACAGAGGAAACAGTGTCAGACTTTATTTTTTGGGGCTCCAAAATCACTGCAGATGGTGATTGCAGCCATGAAATTAAAGATGCTTACTCCTTGGAAGGAAAGTGATGACCAACCTAGATAGCATATTAAAAAGCAGAGACATTACCTTGCCAACAAAGGTCTGTCTAGTCAAGGCTATGGTTTTTCCAGTGGTCATGTATGGATGTGAGAGTTGGACTATAAAGAAAGCTGAGCACAGAAGCATTGATGCTTTTGAACTGTGGTGTTGGAGAAGACTCTTGAGAGTCCCTTGGACTGCAAGCAGATCCAACCAGTCCATCCTAAAGGAAATCAGTCCTGGGTGTTCATTGGAAGGACTGATGTTGAAGCTGAAACTCCAATACTTTGGCCACCTGATGCAAAGAGCTGACTGATTGGAAAAGACCCTGATGCTGGGAGGGTTTGGGGGCAGGAGCAGAAGGGGACCACAGAGGATGAGATGGCTGGATGACATCACTGACTCCATGGGCATGAGTTTGAGTAAATTCCGGGAGTTTTTGATGGACAGGGGGACCTGGTGTGCTGCGATTCATGGGGTCGCAAAGAATCGGAAACGATTGAGTGACTGGACTGAATAATCAAGTGATATTGAACAACTTTATGTATATCTGTTGGCCATTTGTATGTCTTCATTCAAGAAGTGTCTAGGACCTTTGCCCAACTTTACACGGAATTATTTGATCTTTTGCTATTGGATTTTATCGGCTCCTTATTGTTTTGGGTATTAATCCCTTATCAGGCACATGGTTTGAATATGTTACCTCCAATTCTGTAGGCTGCCTTTTCATTTTGTTAATTGTTTCTTTTACTGTACAGAAGTTTTCAGTTTGATGTAGTTCTGCTTAATTGTTCTGCTTGTGCTTTTGATGGTATACCCAAAAAATCATTGCCAAGACTGATGTAGGGGCATTTTTTCCCCCTCATTTTTAGGAGTTTTATAGTTTTATTTTTTAATAGTTTTCTACATTATTGTCTTCTAGGTTTTACATTAAATCTTTAATCCATTTCAGTTTTTGATTACTGTAAGAAAGGGGTCTTTTGTATTTAGATATTTAGTTTTTGCAACATAATTTATTACAGAGACTATATTTCCCCCATGAATGTTCTTGGCATTCTTGTAAAAGATTAGTTGACCATATTTGCATGGGTTTACTTCTGGACTGTATAGTCTGTTTTGTTGATTTGTTCTTCTGTTTATATGCCAGTAGAATACTATTTTAATTTCTGTTTTTCTGTATTACATATAGTATTTGAAATAATGAAGTATGATGACTCTAGCTTTGTTTTTAAACTATTTCTCAAGATTGATTTGGCTATTTTGGGTCTTTTGTGGTTCTGTATAAATTGTAGAATCACTGTTTCTATTCCTCTGAAAAATTTCTTTGGAATTTGATGTGTTACATTCAATACGTAGGTTGTTTTGGATAATATGGGCATTTTAAAAGGACTAACTCTTCTATCCATCAACATGTACTATTGTGTCTTCTTCAATTTCTTTCATCAATGTCTATCAGTTTCAAGTGTATAAGTCTTTTGCCTCCTTAGTTAAGTTTCTAAGTATTTTATTCATGTTGATGCTTTGTATATGATATTGTTTTCTTAATTTCTTTGTTGGATAATTCACTGTTAGAGTATACGAGTGATTTTTGTACATTGATTTTATATTCCACAAGTTGCTACATTCATTTATTAATTCTAGCAAATGCTCTATGCAGTATTAGGGTTTTCTTCATATAAGATTATATCATCTACAAAAGAGGCAGTTAAACATTTTCCTCTCTGGTTTGGATGGCTTTAATATCCTTTTCTTGCTTCATTAATCTGGCGAGAATTTCCAAATACATGTTGAATAGAAGTGGTGAAAGTGGGCAACCTTGTCATTTTCCTTACCTTAAAGGAAAATCTTTCAGCTTAGCCATGGATTTGTCATATATGGCCTTTATTTAATTGAGGTACATTCCTTCTACTCCTAATTTATTGAATATTTTATCATGAATTGATGTTGAATTTTATCAAATATTTTATTCTACATCTATGAAAATGATCATATGATTTTTATCCTTCATTCTGCTAATATGGTGTATCCCATTTATTGATTTGTATATGTTGAACTGTCCTTGCATTCTAGGAGTAATCCCTCTTTTTCATGGTGTATAATCCATTTGATGTGCTGTTGAAATTCATTTTCTAGTATATTATTGAGGATTTATAATCATTATTTATAAGATATATTGGTTTATAGTTTTCTTGTATTTTCTTTTTTCTTGGTCTGACTTTGCTTTGTTATACAGGCCTTATAGAATGCATATAAGAGTATTCCCTCCTCATTAATTTTTTTGGGGAAGAATTTGAAAAGTATGGACCCTTTTAAATGTTTGGTGTGATTCACCAGTAAAGCATTTATCCCTGAACTTTCCTTTGTTGAGCTTTTGATTATCAATTTAGCTTCCTTATCAGTCTTTGATCTATTCAGATTTTCTGTTTCTTCATGAGTCAGCCATGCTGCTTCATTTTTTTTTTTAATTTTCCATTTCTTCTAGATCTATGATTTCATTTCCCACTATTTCTTCAGATGGAAGCACTTTTTAACTGAATCAGCAGGATCCACACTCTTTTGCATAATCAGGGGTGCAGCACTTTTTTTGGTAAACCCAAAGCACTCTCAAATTAGCACAAAAATGGCACCAATGAAACATCAGCTTTTGGTAAATAATGAAGGAAGGAATGAAAAAAAAATGAGTATAAGAAAGGAATTTAAACATTTAATTTTGAAATTGTCAGACACATCTAAAAATTATAAAAGCTAAAAACATGGCTTTCATTAAAATCTCACCATTTTTACTATAAAGTTATCCTTCCCTTTGGGATTCTACAGAACTCACAGCATTTTGACAATGAAAATAAATATAGTATCCATTCATATCTCTTTAGTTTATATCACTAGTTGGAATTGGATTCCCAGTCATTTTGGCATTCTTGCATTGTTTTTCTTTCTGTTTCATGCTTAAGGAACTGTTTTTACATGTCAATAAAATGTTCAACTTAAAGCCCTGGTAGTTCAGGCACTGGTCTCTGAAAGCCGCTAATCTTTCTGTGAGCGTTACCATGGGACTGAGATGAGGAGTGTACTTAGAGATCTTAGAAACAGGTCCGTCAGTCTAATCAATCTCCCTTTATCTACCGTGACTTCATTAAAATAAATTTTTAAAAGTGTCTCTACATGAAGATCTTCCAAATATTTCAGACGATGATTAAAGTCATAAAATATTCAATAAAACTGACTTAGAAAGAGATGCAATGGAAAATGTGTTCATCAAACTCTTAAATTACCTTCACTACTAGAACTATTTCCCTTTGATTTCTTACACTAAGATTTTATAGATATGTTTAGCTAGTTATAGTCTAGATTTATTCTGTACAATAACATAGACACTAGTCAAATGTGACTAATTACATGAACTAGAATTAAATAAAATTTGAAATTTAGTTTCTTAGATCAAATAGTCATATTATAAGTGCTCAGTTGTTGCACTTGACTTGTGACTATTGTTATGGATAGGACAAATATAGACCATTTCTATCATCTCATAATTTTCTATTTGACAGTACTGTTCTAGACCTTACTGGCTAATTTAGATAAATTTTCTTTTTATTCACAATATTTCAGTAATACTCTTCCCCAATATCCCACTGGTCACATGGGATTCTCCTTTCAGCTGTTGGATTAATCTCTAAAAGCTCACTTTTCTCTTTTTATACCCTCTTAAGCTCCCTTAAGCGAAGCAACTCTGGGCTTCAGTTTTAGGCATCTTCTCTGCCTACATTGTCACCACTTTCCAGGCAGAGCACTGTTGCAACTATGGATTCAGAATGGGGAACAAAGTAAGACTCCTTGCTGTTCTGGGACTCTGAAGAGAAATATTAAACTGCATAGAATGTAGGTGTCAACATAAAAAAGATACTGTTCATATACATTTCTTTGCCATTGTCCCTCACCTTGCTCCCATTGTACATGAGCTTTCTTGCAGACGGCTCATGATAGAGGTTTAAAAGCTTTGATTCTGGAGGTGCAGCCCTGTTCTGTGATAAAAATAAGCTTTAATATTTTTTTCCTTTGCTTTATCTGTTTTTATGTGGGCAGCAGATAAATTCCAGAATTCCTATGAGATGTTCTAATGGAATAACAGGTTGAGCTGCTAGCAGTGTCAGTATTTCAAGATAAAAACGTAATGCCATGAATCTTTATATCAAATGTTGTGTTGCAAATGAAACACTATCTATTCCATGTAAAATCAGCTTCTCAGCCCTATCTTTGAGCCATTTTTCTTTGATTCCACAGTGTCAGTGAACGGTTTAGGTAACCCACTTCTTTGCCCTCTTGAGGCTGTATGGATGAATTATTTCAGCGTTGTTTTATGGAAGGGATATCGACTCACTGGTTATAGAGAGAAAAATATAATTAAACCCTAATAAAGAGTTTGTCAGTGACTCATAGAAGACAGGCTTGTGTCTTACTTGTCTTGAAGTCACAAGAATGGTCTAAGGATTGGTAATTTTAAAGGTCAAGGTGGGGGGGACTGGTATGCTTTTTCAGTTCACTAAAAGAGTTACAGAAGATTGCATATTTATTATATATTATGAAACCATATTCATTGGCTCTGAAACTTGATTAAGAGTTATCCCCATTATCGTATATATGGTAAAATCCTAGGAGAATCCTTAAACAGTACCTTTGGAGACATATACCACCCTGGGGTCTGCCTGATTCAGCGTATTACACTGTGATTTGGATTTATAGCTTGTTGGATGTTTTTCAATCCCTTTAACTGAACAAAATAAAAATAAAAGTCCCTGCCTACAAAGTTAAGATAGCTTGCAAATGAGAGTCAGAGTTTGATCCCTTAACCTTTCTTTGATTCAGAATCTTCTTCCCCTCACCCCCCAAACAGACTTTGATTCACAGATAAGGTTTATGACTTAACAATTGCTAGGCCATAGCTTGTTAGATGTTTTTCAATCCCTTTAACTGAACAAAATAAAAATAAAAGTCCCTGCTTACAAAGTTAAGATAGCTTGCAAATGAAAGAGTCAGAGTTTGATCCCTTAACCTTTCTTTGATTCAGAATCTTCTTCCCCCTACCCCCCAAACAGACTTTGATTCACAGATAAGGTTTATGACTTAACAATTGCTAGGCCTGAAAAAAAGACCCTTCACAAAAGAACGACAATGAAAGTAAAATCCGTCACTAAAAGCACTAAAAAGATTAGGGGAATAAAGTGTCCAGGTGTAAGGGTGTGGGGGGTTGAAAGAAAGGTTCGGAAATCTTTTTGGTCCTTCCAGTCTAAAGGCCATTGTGAAGTTAAAAAGTTGGGAGATAAATGCTAAATTTCACAGAATAAAAATGCTAAAGAATAGCTCAAATGACCAGGATGGGAATTGAAATTTAAGAAGTAGATGGAGTAAATACAGCAATAGGCGTCGGGATGAAAAGAGAGACTGACAGAGTGAGGAATTAAGGAAAATCAGTTATGAAATTTAGGTTATGCAGTTTTAGGTAGCCTTCCCAGGTGGCACAGTGGTAAAAATCTGCCTGCCAACGCAGGAGATGCAGGAGACCCTCGTTCGATCCCTGGGCTGGGAAGGTCCCCTGGAGGAGGGCATGACAGCACACTCCAGTATTCTTGCCTGGAAAATCCCACGGTCAGAGGAACCTGGCGGGGGTTAAAGTCCATGGGGTCACAAAGATTCGGATACCACCAGGCACGCATGTACCATGACGAAGTCAGATAGTTCGCCAAGGTTGCAACATCTAGGTATTTCTCCATGCATGCTGACTAGCTATTGAAACATTCAAAATCACAGCGAGGCATCTAAGTCCAATAATGTAATTTCTATCAGTCTTAACCTTTTTGGAGCTATGCATTCTTTACAGAGTCTGATGAAATCATATACTCTCCTTTCCTGAAAAATGAGCTAGCCTCATAAACTTCACACATAAACTCCTAATCCTTATTTTGTACTAAAGCCTTCTATAGCGTCTGTGGTTTGTCTTCTACTCTTTGCTATTCTAATTCCTGTGAACTACATTTTGTTATTGTATGTAAGAGCCCTTTCTTCCGACAGACATCTATTTGCAGTAAATTATTTGCCACTCTGAGGGCAAACGTGCCTACATGTAAACTAAACTGGTAGCCCCAGGTTTGTTGTCTTGAACAATACAGAGCAAATCTCATCTACCTGGTGGACCTTTTTATGTCACAGAGTAAAAGGTGTGCTCCATGTCCTGGCTTTTCTAGGCTAACTTCTTCACATTTGCTGCCTAGCTAAAATGATTTTGTTCTTGTTGTTCAGTCGCTAAGTCGTGTCTGACTCTGTGCGACCCCATGGACTGAAACACTCAGGGCTCCTCTGTCCTCCACCATCTCCCCGAGTTCACCCTAATTCCTGCCCACTGAGTCAGTGATGCTACCGACCACCTCATCTTCTGCTGCCCCCTTCTCCTGCTGCCTCCAGTCTTTCCCAGCATCAGGGTCTCCTCCAGTGAGCTGTCTCTGCAACAGGTGGCTAAAGTATTGGAGCTTCAGCATCAGTCCTTCCAATCAATATTCAGCTAAAATGATACTTTCTAGAAAAGGAAGAGTCAGGTTGTTAAAGTGATGTTCGGTGGCCTTTCAAATCCTATGTAAAATTAATAATAATTCTAATCCAGCTTGCAATATTATTACTAACCCTATAATTCAACTTTACATGCAAATTAGTGTCTCCATATGCTGTGAATTTTCCACATAAGACCTTTATGCTTATGTGCTTACTCCTGCCTAGAATTGACATTCAATGCCTACCTTTTCAAGTCCTACCTATTTTTTTTCATAACCCTGGTAACATATATACAGTGCTATATATGTAAAATATTTAAGGTTTTTACATATGTTATATTATTTAGCCTCATAAGAAAATCTGCAGATAATATTACCAGTTTTAAAAGCAGGGACTGTGATACACAGTATGTTGAAAGCATACAAAGTGATGAGCCCACATAACCTTTAGCTACCTCATTGGCCTGAAAACATCCTTCGTATACTACATCACTGCACTGCTGATCCTCTTCATGATGCCAGTTGCCTCGCTGTTCACACTGTCCACAGTGTTCGCTGAACCCAGGCTAGGCAAGACTCAACCTGAGAGGCAGAGAGGAGGCTTGAGGAGCCGTAGGACCTGCAGACACGTCTGTTCTCCCTTGGCTGGCACAGCACCGTAGCAGCCTCTCTCCTGGCTGACGCAGCAGCTGAGGTAGCAGCCACAACATGCCCACAAAGCAGAGCCACGGCCTAGCCTCATGTAACACGATTGCGATGTCGCTCCGGTGCGGTCCCAGCGCAGCAGCAGCCGGGGCTTTCACGGTGAAGCCCACACGGGCGAACTGCACACGGTATCCCATGAGCAAGCAGGTACCTCGTGACAGGCATGCGCAGTGCTGTAAGTGATCTCAGCTGTTCCATGGCCATTATCTACAAAACGTGGGGTGAGAGCCTGACCACGCTATTTGGCTAATTTGCTCGTTCCCTACAATCATACAATAATTTTCTTTAATGATAATAATCTGATCAGTAATAACAATCAGTAATAATCTGACATCTCTTTGAGGGCAATAACGGTCATAGTATCTTCATCTAAGATAAATCTATGGAATTGCATTGTACAGTTCATTTACAATATTGCCATGTTGGAAGTGAACATTCAAAGAGAAGGCATGGGAAAGGCATGATTTTAAGATTTTAGATTTCTTGATTTGAAATCTCCAAGATTGCAAGATTTTAGAACTTGGAGTTTTCTAATCAGGTGCTCAAAACAGGAGAACTAGATATGGAAAGGACTGAGAAATGAAGAAGATTCCCAGCCACGATGATTATAGAATAAAGCAAATGGGTACATAAGGGTTTCTCAGAACGAAATTGTATATGTAAAACCAACTGCATTTTCATTTGTGGGTAACTATGCTCAAAAGGTGGGCTTCGTAAGTGGTGCTAGTGGTGAAGAACCTGCCTGCCAAAGCAGGAGATGTAAGAAAAGTGGGTTCAGTCCCTGGGTTGGGAACCTCCCCTGGGGAAGGGCATGGCAACCCACTCTAGCATTCATGCCTGGAGGATCCCATGGACAGAGGAGCATAGCAGGCTACAGTCCGTGGGGTTTCAAAGAGCTGGACAATACTGAGCAACTAAATAATATTAAGATGTTCAGTCTTAAAACTGCTTCTGCCTCCTGAGAGAATCAAGTTCAGAGCAAAACCCCACATCTTGAAATTCTCCCCCAAATCACAGAATGCAGGGTCTTTCCTAACATCCTGTTGGGCTTCTCTGCTAGCTCAGTGGTAAAAGAATCTGCCTGTAATGTGGGAGAGATAGTTTCAATCCATGGATCAGACAGTTCCCCTGGAGGAGGAAATAGCAGCCCACTCCAGTATTCTTTCCTGGAGAATCCCATGGACAGAGGAGCCTGGTGGGCTGCAGTCCATGGTGTGGCAAAGAGTCGGAAATAATTTAGCAACTCAATAACAAACACCCTATTGCTGAGATGCCCCATGATTTCTCATAGGGTGCATTCTCCCTTAATGCAGTGAGTCAGTAAATCCTGTTTGTTTCTTTAAAGGTGTCCCTTGGTGGTCTTTGGCTGGAAAATATTGGGGAAATTTTGTTTTAATTCTACAATGTGCTCATCTTCATCAAGTCTGATTGAAGGCTTCTCAACCACTCTTGATTTCGAGATTTCAAAACCAAAAGCAAACAGGCAAGACCCAGTCTAATGCTTAGGCAAAAGCAGGAAACCATAATAGCTGTTTGTATGCCTTCAAAAAAGGGGGGAAGTGGGGGACCTTAGTAAACAGTTGTTGGTAATGATTGTATCAAGAAAATCCAGCCAAAAGAAGCTGTCAAAACCTCCACTTTAAGGGATGGAGAATGTTTCTTGATTAGGAACCAGTTGTGTTATGCTCCCTGGAAATGGTTCCTCAGATATTATACTCCCCTACATCTGAATCTCCGTCTGAGTAGTTGCCTCTGCTCTTGAGTATTTCTTAAGTATTTCTTGAGTATTTATTAAGGAAAACTTAAGAAATGGGTGTGCCTGAAGAGGAATAGATTTTTTAGTCTAATCTCTGTAAAAGTTGAAGATCCAGAAGCTTCTCTTCATTGACTTGCTTGTGATACATTTTGATGAAGAGCATACAGTTACTTTAAAGAATTCTTAGTTCTTTTGAGTCTAATTATGGATTTCTTCATGCTCTAAAAATCATATGTGTAGTTATCTTTGGGCTTGTTAGACTCTTTGGAACAACATCTGCAGAAGTCCTAGAAGTCGTTTCCTTGTCTTCTTTAAAATTGATGTATTCAAACATTAACTTCAAATTTTTTAAGTCTTAACTAAGTATCTTACAGTAAAGTTCTTGAATGATCCTTACCCTGAAGCCATTTTTTTCGAGTCTTGTTTTTGTCACATTGAGTAGATCTAAGAAAGAGGTTTTTAAATTATTTTTTATTGAAATACAGTTGCTGTATAGTATTACATATTCAGTTCAGTTCAGTTCAGTCACTCAGTCATTTCCGACTCTTTGCGACCCCATGGACTGCAGCACGCCCGGCCTCCCTGTCCATCACCAACTCCCGGAGTTTACTCAAACGCATGTCCATTGAGTCTGTGATGCCATCCAGCCATCTCATCCTCTGTCATCCCCTTCTCCTCCTTCCCCCAAGCCCTCCCAGCATCAGGGTCTTTTCCAATGAGTCAGCTCTTTGCATCAGGTGGCCAAAGTATTGGAGTTTCAGCTTCAACATCAGTCCTTCCAATGAACATCCAAGACTGAACTCCTTCAGGATATACTGGTTGGATCTCTTTGCAGTCCAAGGGACTCTCAAGTGTCTTCTCCAACACCACAGTTCAAAAGCATCAATTTTTCAGTGCTTAGCTTTCTTCACAGTCCAACTCTCACATGCGTACATGACTACTGGAAAAACCATAGCCTTGACCAGAGGAGACCTTTGTTGGCAAAGTGATGTCACTGCTTTTTAATATGCTATCTAGGTTGGTCATAACTTTCCTTCCAGGAAGTAAGCGTCTTTTAATTTCATGGCTGCAGTCACCATCTGCAGTGATTTTGGAGTCCCTCAAAAATAAAGTCTGACACTGTTTCCACTATCTCCCCATCTATTTCCCATGAGGTGATGGGACCAGATGCCATGATCTTAGTTTTCTGAATGTTGAGCTTTAAGCCAACTTTTTCACTCTCCTCTTTCACTTTCATCAAGAGGCTTTTTAGTTCCTCTTCACTTTACAGGTACACAATAGTGTGATTCATAGTTCATAAAAGGTTATACTCCATTTATAGTTATTATAAAATATTATCTGATTTTTCCTTATTGTATAGTATTTCCTTTTAGTTTATTTTTTATGTAATAGTTTGTACCTCTTACTTCTCTACCCCCTATCATCCTTCCCCACTACCTTCTCCCCATGGGTAACCAATATTTTGTTCTCTATATCTGTGAGTCTTGCCTGTTTAGTTTGTTGTTGTTGTTTTTTTTTATATTCTACATATAAGTGATATCATACCTTATTTGTCTTTCTCTGTCTGATTTATTTCACTGGGCATAGTGCCTTTTGTGTTGCTACAAATGGCAGATTTTTTTTCTTTTATGGCTGAGAAGTATTCCATCATACACACACATACATGTGCATACTTACATACATGTGCATCTTCTTTATACACCCATCTGTTGATGGACACCGGTTGCTTCCATATCTTAGCAATTGTAAAGAATGCTGCTATGAACACTGGGGTGCATGTATCTTTTTGAATTGGCACTTTTGCTGTTATCAGGTGTATACCCAAGAGGTGAATTGCTGGGTCATATGGCAATCATATTGTTAGTTTTATGGGAAATGTGTTTTCCACAGTGGCTGCCCCGGTTTACAGTCCCACCAACAGTGGATGAGAGTTTCTCTTTTTCCACATCATTGCCAGCATTTGTTAGATGTGTTCTTTTTGTTGATTGCCAATCTCATAGGTGTGGGATGATGATTCATTGCTGTTTTGATTTGCATTTCCCTGATGACTAGTGATGTTGAGCATCTTTTCATGTGGCTGTTGGCTGTGGGTTTTATATTTTGACCTAAAAATTCTTCAATGCTCCATATTTCCTCAAAATTCTATTTGAAAGCTAAATAGTCCTTTTCCCCCTCTCTCTGCTTTCCTGTATGCACCTCTATTTTTCTCCTTCTATGCAGCTAAATGATGCCAATTGACCCTTTATGTATTCTCCTATTTATCACTGTGAAACTGCTATATCATCCTTCTAGCCTCCATTGTTAGTTTCCTCACTGTCTTCAACTTTCACTACCAGTTTGTTCACCATTTGTGCACGCAAAGCACATCATAAATTCAGTGTAGTATGTTTAATGTTTTTAAAGGGTTCCATCCCAGCTTTAGGCTCTAATTTCAGTTTCAGCTACTTAAAACAGCAACTGTTTATTTGCTTGCTGTTCTACAATCTAGGCTGAACTCAATTGGACAGTTTATTTGCTGATTAAATCTGGGGTCACTTTGCATGGATTCAGTTGTCTAATGACTCTCCTAGGGCTGAGTGATCCAGGGTCGGAGCCACATTACTAGAGGTTAGCTGGGGTTTGAGGTCAGAGATCTTAGATCTCCTCCACACGGTTTCTTCTGAAGAATAGTCCAGGTTTTTTACACAGCGGTGGCAGTGTTTCAAGAAAACAATCATCAGTGCAGAAGTACTCTATCAAGCCTCAGCTTCCATCAATTTTGCTAACGCCTACTTGCTAAAGCAAATCACAGGGCCAAACTCATGTAAGTAAGCAGAAACTAAGATACTACATTACTAGATGCCAATGTAACAATCTACCCATTTTTATCTACAGATATTTGGGCAGTGGGTAGTAATATTTTTTCTGAATTGCATATCTTAACTACAGTGATATATTAGCTCTATAATAAAACTATACTAAGTAACAATAAAGATGAATCGTCTTTCCTGCACAATCATGTTGTTTCTAAGAAGCAACTCTTTATACTTTAAAACATTAAAACTTTATAATAAAATTGCAATTTGTTTATAGGTTATCAAAACAAAGCAAATTTCCAATATTTTACTGATAATATTTAATGATATTTGTATATATTTTTTGCTCTCTTTACCTATATGCTGTAGCAGAGTGTTAACATTACCACAAGAAATTTTGTAAATAGCAAATGCATTTTCAGTTTTGCTTAAACAGTGTTCTTATAAAGAAAAGCCAACATAGATATTTAGGTAAATTCATATCTGATTATTTTGTTTAGTACTTATCTGACACTTAGTTGATATGTTTCAAAATAAAAGTCACACCATCGTTCCAAGTTTATTTTCTGGCTTTCAAGAACACAATTTCTCCAAGAAATCCACCATGCATAATAATTTTAAAAGATCCCACTTCCAATGTACTATAACTGTCTAACATTTTTACAGCAACTTGGTTGGCTTCAACTAGAAAGATGTCTTTTTTTAATAGAATAACAAATAATGCAAAATCTTTATGCCTTCAGGTACGTAGAGGGAGAGTAGCTGGTATGAAACCTGTGTACTCTTCTGTATCTTCTCATAATGCAAATGTTTCTAGCCATATAAAAATCTGAGAAATTGCTAAATCTTTTTTGTAGGCATGGAAAATAAAATATTTTTATGATCACCTCTTGCTCCTCCATTTATGACGTAGATAACTTTTGAGGTCACATAGACTTCTTTATGCTTTTTTCAGCATTCCTGTTGGCATTAATAAAATCATTTTTTGTTTAAAAGAACCACTTCCATCTCTTCCTATGGGTTTTTTTTTTCAAAGTGAACACAGATAATAATATGCAGAGAATAACTATGCAATCCTGTGAATTGAAAAAGAATAAAACAGAGTAAGTTTTTTGATGTCTGATACCTAGACTCACTTATCATTGGTAATTATGAATCCTCCACAATTTTATTTGGTTTATTACTAACCGAAAGAGTCATTAGATAGAAAATCAGAAAATAGGGAAGAAAAGAAGGAAATAAGACAGAATTGTGATTTATCCTTTTTCTTATTGTGTATACATGCTACCTGACAAGGAAATTGTATGGATTTGTCAACTGTATGGATTTGATGGAAATATGCTACTGTACTCTTTTTTTATTTTTTAATATGTGAAAGTATACATATATATAAGTTTGGAAAAGGAGAAAAAAATGGACAGTATGCAAATACAGTATCCTAGTATCCTTTCTGAGTCAATGAAATACATATGGATATATAATCAGTTTGAAAGGTCTGAAATTCTGTGTGCAAGTTTCACTGACTGTTGTAAGTAGAGATTTATTTGGTGGTATTGTTTGTTTCTGCCGTTGAATGGACCTGGTTAACACATAATACAGATGCACGATGCATATTAGAAGGGAGGGAGGAGGCCAAAATGGGCAGAGAAAACTTTGTGTTTAAATTTTTCTTGTTTTGCCTTAAACTATGAATTTTTATTTCATCAACTCAAAGCAGATGGGATAATAACAACAAACTAGAGGAAACTCATTTAAAAAAAAAAAGTCAAAGGTAATAGGTACAGCAGAGATGGAAGCTAGTATGCACGATGGATCCTTACATCAAATTCAGGCTTGGAGGAGGCAGATAAGAGAGCAGGAGAAGACCTTGAAGTGGAAATCGTGGATGGAATTTGTCAGACTGCCTTAAGAACTGCTGGGTCAGTCAAAACTCCCCCTTCGTCCATAAATGCAGGGCTGCTGGCTACAGCATTTGCCTTCCCCTGGACTTCAAAGAAAGGATGAGAGATTTTCCTGGAGAGGACACAGAGGATGGGTTTTGGACTGGGGGGAGAGAAAGGGCAGATTCTAACATTACTGTGAAGGCCCCAAAAGAGCACAGGAGTGAATAAGCTGAGCCTCTCTCCACAGAAGAAAGGAAAAAGAAATATTATTACTGGCTAAAACTAAGTAATTATGAAATCATCATTTTCTTTGTCTTTACTTTAGGATTTCTGGTCTCAGCTAAAGGAGGATTGACTCTACTCTGAAAGTAATTCTTGTTCCTCTTGGCAAGCAGAACAGTCTAGTTTGCACAGGGCTCCCCGGATGACTTCTTGACAGAGAGACGTTGGTATTGGATCTGGAGCTGTCTAATTATTTATCCTTCCAAGGCCAGTGATAAGATAAAGATAATAAAATAAAGTAGATGAAGGAGTCATGAATTGAAATAAATTTTCTGGATTATAGATTGAGCTTCTTTACTTTAAATAATCTATTTCATATTTGCTAATCCTCCTGCTTAATTCTGTCTGGACGGGGAGTTGTGGATGTGGGTGAGTTACGCTAAGGGGCAGGGAGGAGAATCTGGGCAGAAAGGGTTTTGAAGTTTTAGCAGCTTGTTTATAATACTGAAAATTCTTAGAGCAGAAGGTGCATCACTTGTAAAGGCTAACGTACATGACTCTGCCTCTTCCCTTATCCTTGTTCTCTTTCATCAGCATGGATAATCACAGACTGAATAAACAAGAATACATGTTTATAATACTGTGCAAATCTGTTATTGTAATGGCATAAACATTGCTAATCAGATAAAATCATATCACCTGAAAAAAAAATAAGGAAAATCACACAGACTTTTCCTTTATGTATCCTACTCCTATACAAATAACTATAGCAATACTATATGGAAAATAATATAAATATTAAGATAGTGCCCAAAGACTACAGGTCGACTCAACCTTGTCTAATTTTATAAGTAATGTGTAATCTCTTAGCTTCACTTTAAACTGGATTGGCTTTGCAAGTTTATATTATGACCTTGCCATCCATTTGTTATTTTATAGTTATCTTTAACATTTTTGTCAAGATTAATCCATATGCTGCAACATTGACCCTTTTAAAGTTAAACCCTTTTAAACTCAATGTTCTGAGACGACTCAGAGCTGTACAACCATTGGCAAAATCTGTTTAGCACGTTCTTATCATCTCATAAATAAACCCTGTAACCAATGGCAGTCATTTCCCATTCCAGTCCCTCTCTACCCCTACATTCATCTTTTGTCTCTGTGGATTTGTTTATTCTGGATATGTCATATAAATGGAATCAATAACATAATTTTCTTGGGCTGGCTATTTTTACCTAGCCTAATGCTTTCAAGATTTATCTGTGTTGTAGTCTGTATCAGAATTTTATTCCTTTTTGTTGCCAAACAATATACCACAGTTTGTTTTTCACCTTTTGACTATTATGAATAATGTTTCTGTAACAGTAGTATACACATTTTTGTGTGGACATCTGTTTTCTGTTTTCCTTGGTATACGCCTAAGAGTGGAATTTCTGGATCATATGGTAGTTATGTTTAGCATCCTGAGGGACTGTGAACCTGACAAAGTGTACTATTTCTCACTCCAATTTCTTCATATTTTTACTAACACTTTTTATTATCTGTCTTTTTTATTATAACCATCCTGATGGTCGGTGGTGCTGAGCATCTTGTCACGTGTGTGTTGGACATTTGGGCTTCCTTGGTGGCTCAGCTGGTAAAGAATCTGCCTGCAATGCAGGCGACCTGGGTTCCATCCCTTGGTTGGGAAGATCCCCTGGAGACAGGATAGGCTACCCACTCCAGTATTCTGGCCTGGAGAATCCCGTGGACTGTATATCCATGGGGTCTCAAAGAGTCGGATACGACTGAGCGACTTTCACTCACTCATAAAGGACCACCTCCTATTTTGGGCTTCACTGATAGCTCAGTTGTAAAGAATCCACCTGCAATGCAGGAGATGAAAAATCCGTTCAATTCCTGAGTCGGGAAGACCCTCTGGAGAAGGGATAGGCTACCTGCTCGATATTCTTGCCTGGAGAATTCCATGGACTCTATAGTCACAAAGAGTCACACGTGACTGGGTGATTTTCACTTTCACTTTCTTTCTTTCTATAGGATATTTTCACATATGTTTGTAAGAAATATCCTTTTAAATACTTTGTGAATGTTTTAGTTTGTCTTTATACTACTGATTTGTAAGAACCCTTTATGTATTCTAGGCACAAGTTCCTGATCAGATATATAATTTGCAAATATTTTCTTTCACTTTATGGGTCATATTTTCTCTTTCTTGATGTGTAACATGAAAGTTTTAGATTTTTATATCATCCAATTTTTTATCATGATTCTAGTGCTTTTGCTGTCCCTAATTTTTAAGTTCTCATTGTGTATCAGCTATTGTGCAATGAAACATTGTAATAAATATGAATCAGAATAGTATTTGACTTTAAGGATTTCACGACCTATGAGTGTTATATTTAAAGAAATTGACATGATATATGTGTATATTATATGAGCTCCAATAGAAATGAAATTTTAAAAATAATGGAAAAGGAAAAGAGATTGTGTTCCTTAGCTTATTATTGTTTTTATTATTATTCATTTTTTTTCCTTTTTTTTTATTAGTTGGAGGCTAATTACTTTACATCATTACAGTAGTTTTTGTCATACATTGAAATGAATTAGCCATGGATTTACATGTATTCCCCATTAGAAGTATATTCTAAAGTCTTTATTAACTTATTTCTTCAACAGGTATCTAGTGAGTCCTACCATTGTGACAGATGTATATTATGTGTTGAATGTATCAGTGAATATAAGATAAAATATTACTATTTTATGGAGTTTGTATTTTATTGGAGGGAGAGGAGAGCAAACCAACAAAAAATAAAAAAAATATATATATATTCTACTTTAGAAAGTGCTGGGGGGGGGGCGAAGCAAGGTAGAGAGAGAGGTTGAAGGCATTAGGAGTTGCTGTGAGTAATGGAAAAGTTTCAGGTTGAAAAGAATTGATTTTATAATACCTTTTAGAAGGAGGTGTTTGAAAGAGATGGAAGGGTTGGCCAAAAAGGGTATCTGGGGGAGAGACAGAAGGAGAATCTGGAGGAAAGAACTTAAAATAAGAACATCTGGGGAGTTGTAAAACAGGGGGTAAAAAAAAAAATGGTAGGGTGAACTAAGTAGAAATAAGAGAGATAGCCTAATAGTTAATTGAGACAAATTATAAAAGACCTTGTAGGTCCTTGAAGTGCAATTTTTATTTTTTTTCTCTTTTGATGATATGCATAGTTACTGTGGGCTTTTGAACAGAAAAATAGCATGCACTGTGTTAAAAGGACTGCTTTTACTGATGTGCTGGTAACACACAGTGGGTGATGAAAATGGCAGGTCGGGTAAGAGCATGATGGAAGCAAGGAAAGATGTGAGAAGAAATCTGTCAGAGAAGAAGTGACCAACTCCGGTAAATGACTCAGTGCTAGGAAGTTACAAGATGAAGTCTAGCGTTGGTCATTGGTTATAGCAAACTGAGGTCATCAAGGACCTTGTCAAGGGCAGTTTCTGTAAAACGGTAGGGAAGGTTGACTAGAATGGGTTTCAGAGAGAAAAGAGGAGAAAGACTGGAAAGCCGGAAGTGCAGACAATTCTTTCAGTAAATAGTGTCGTAAAGGAGAGCGTGAATTGGAACAGTGGGCGGAAGCAGGTTTCTCTATGTGTTAGTCACTCCGTTGTGTCCGATTCTTTGGACGGAAGCACAAATGAGGACAAAGGTAACTTTATTTATGACTTGTAAAATTAAGCATTTGCAAAAGTTCATAATTCACACAGAAATGTTACAAATGACACTAGACTAGAAATTTAATTTTTTGCTTACTGAAAATGCTGAGAGCCTTGGTGAACAGTTAATTTTTTGTTTTACTCTATATTGAGTCCTTTCTCCCTTAATAATAGTACCATTTCATTGTGATGGTTTCTTCTTTTGATATTTTACTTACTAATAATGCAGTGAAAATCTTCTTCTTTCTTAGGAAACAGCATTGATTGCCTTTTTCTGAAAAACACTGTCTGGATTTTAATTCACAATATCATGTCCCTGCTGAGTCTAAGAGAAAAAAAAAAAAAGAAAGAAAAAGTTCTAAATGAAATTCTAAGAATCAGTAATCAGGCAATTGAAATCAATTTTTCAAACACATAAAAGGGAAGCCATCAATGTGTTTTGCAACTCTCACAGACTCCAGACTGATATTGATTTCTTTATTGATTTTCTTAATATTTTCTGGGGAGTATTATGTGTGCATACTAAGGAACTGGCATTTTAATACCTTTCTTTGGGGAAAAATGTGTGAAAGTTTTTGTTCAAAAGAGATGCTAAATAATTGTACCACTTCAATATAAACAGATAGGTGAAAAGTTAGCTGCTTTTGTTTATGACATGGGAAGTGTCTCCCAAGACTTAGTTTCCCAGAGTCATTTTAAAAAGGCAAATGCCTCTAGATTATTTACCTTTTTATAAGACTATACAATGAGTTCTTCTGGGCACATGCCTCTCCTATTAAAATCTGATCATGATGTGCTAAAAAGTCAAAAAACATGCTTTACTGATGCACCACCAGGTATTTTAAAATAATGATCCTTTTAGGGCTTTACCAAAGTGGTTAGCAGGTTCACCTCAGAACTGTTTTGAAGAAGTTTATTAGACAAGGAACAGAAATGCGGCAGCTGGTCTTTCTCTTCGTTCCTCTATTCTGTGTCTTCTTTAGGGGCTTGGAGATAACTAATGATGGTAAGTGAAGTGAAGTCAAAGTCGCTCAGTCGCGTCTGACTCTTTGTGACCCCATGGACTATACAGTCATGGAATTCTCCAGGCCATAATACTGGAGTGGATAACCTTTCCCTTCTTCAGGGGATCTTCCCAACCCAGGGATCGAACCCAGGTCTCCCACATTGCAAGTGGATTCCTTACCAGCTGAGCAACCAGGGAAGCCTGTTGGTAAACGGAATGCCAAAAAACAGGCTGTCGTATTTGTTTCTGAAAAATCTCCTTGGCACTGACATATTTTCAAGCTCTTTTTAAAAAATATTTTTTCATTTTCTGGTTTTCTCAAGATAATATAGCATTAATAATATTTGTGAATATATAAAAATGTTTATTCAAAGACCATTTAGATGGAATGTGATTAATTTGCTATATTATCATAATATAAAAATATATAGTATGATTGAAAAAGCATTTTAGTAATCAAAATATGTTCAAGTATATGTAACTTCCCCCCAAATACTGGAAACTTAATTTTTATAGAATGTCACTTTATGAGTCAATATATGTATGTATATGATAAACAATGCCTCTTAAGTAAACTAAAAAATTATCATAGATCTGTTTCAAATTTCAGCCAAGATAATGCTTGCAGATGATATAGTAGGTATATAATAAAATAGCTCATCAGTAATTTCTCACATGGAAAACAATTTTTAAAAATCATAAAGTAAATATGATGTTTTCAAAGTAAATAGAAATGTGTAATTGTCATTTATTGTTTAAAATAGAAGGCTACCCTGTTATTCTAGACAAGACAGAAAATGCTGGAAAGGTAATCACCCTGGCTTCAGAGGTAACCTTCTTCATCAGATATGAAGGTGAATATGGCTTCTCTCTAACAGAATAAGAATTAAAAACTTCCCAAGAACAAAATCAAAGAAAACAACCAAAAACCTCAGTTAGGGTCATTTCTACAAGCAATAATTTAGAAAAGATTATCTTTTTGATCATTTTCATTAAAGACCATACTGAAAACATGATAGAATTTTGTTTGACAAAGACATGCCGTAATTACTATGTTACATTCTTTTGAAAATGAAAATCTATTTCTAAATCGTGAAGAAAAGTGAATGATATTGCTAGGTGTTTTCTTTTTTGATTCCTAATCTCACCACATAAGTAAAATATATTGTGCAAAGGATGAGAAATAGTAAACTATTTCTAGTTTAGAAATAGAAGAGGTTTAGTATGTCCCAAGGTTGTACTTACATTTCTCACTCATAATCCTGGGGCAGTAGACAAAGACTTTCTAAAAAAAAAAAAAAAAATTAAAAAATATTTCTTATTTTCTTGTGTTAATATGCACATGTTAGCATTTTATATTTAAATACTAAGGCTATTTAGTTCCAGTTGAATATTCAGAAGATTCAGTTCAGTTCAGTCGCTCAGTCGTGTCCGACTCTTTGCGACCCCATGAACCGCAGCACGCCAGGCCTCCCTGTCCATCCAACTCCTGGAGTTTACTCAAACCCATGTCCATTGAGTCGGTGATGCCATCCAACCATCTCATCCTCTGTCGTCCCCTTCTCCTCCTGCCCTCAATCTTTCCCAGCATCAGGATCTTTTCTAGTGAGTCAGTTCTTCACATCAGGTGGCCAAAGTATTGTAGTTTCAGCTTCAGCATCAGTCTTTCCAGTGAACACCCAGGACTTACCTCCTTTATGATGGACTGGTTGGATCTCCTTGCAGTCCAAGTCTTCTCCAACACCACAGTTCAGAGGATTACCATATAACAATGCCACAGCCCTTACATGGCTTCTAAGTTAAAAGACTTAAGTTAAATGATTACTCGCCCTACATAAAAAATGAGAACCTACTTCACTATTGTATTACTCCTGTAGAGAAAATAAATGATAGAATAGCATCTGAACTTTCAGCGAGTGATACTTACACAGTTGAAATGATATATTTTGTTTATTTAGTTTTCAGCATTTAAAATGAGCTAATTTAAGAACAAGGAATATGCAATTACTGTTACAGAGAAAAATGTAAATGTGAAGACCTCATCAAGAATTTATTTTCACCTTTGTGTAAAGTTCACTAAAAAAAAAAAAACCAAAAAAGAAACAAACAAACAAAAAAAAACAGCCACCTTGGAATGGAGGTGCAAACAGGAAGAAGAGTAAGAAATGAAAAAGGGAATCTCGGCACCTTCAGAGAGGACAGGCGCATGCATGTTGCCTCTGACCAGTCATGGAGAAAGCTGCAGACACAGCGCTGAGGCCCTGGAGGTAATGGACAGGCCTTCAATGGCAGTTGGTGAAAGAGGCAGCCAGTGGGGATGTGGATGAGGGTTCCAAACAGATAGGACTTTTACTTACAAGCTTTCGCATATTATTTTAACTACACCACGGAGTTGTAGCTGTTAAATAATACACTATATGAGAGTAGGCATTTTTCATGTGGTTTACCTGAGTCCAAAAAGCTCTTAGCACTAGTAGGTCCTCAATGCATACATGTTGAGCTAAATAATTTTGGAAAAATTTCCATTATTTACTATTAGCCATAGGTTCAAAACCTGTCTCATCAGTCACAAGGTGCTGCTGAAATTTTCATTTAGGTGTTGTCTATGTGTGATTGTTTTTTTTTTTTTCTGACAGTGATAGAGTTGAGTACTTATGACAGAGACAATTGGCTTATAAAACCTAAAATATTTACTGTCTGCTCATGTACAGGGAGAGTGTGTTGACCTCTGCCCTAGAGCAAGATAAACAGTGAAAGGAGAGTTCCTGTTTCCCCAGGCATGTGCAAGCTGGGAAGCCACATACCTCTGCAGAATTGTTCAAACTGAAAGGTGTTAATTTGCCACAGAGTTGGTTCAAGCCTCAGGGTGGACTGCAGGATCCCAGGCTACCATGACATCCATAATTAGCACACTCAGGTCACCCCACAGATAGAGCAAAAATTTCAGGTCATATGAAAATGTGGTTTCCAGGGACCGATGGAGTGGCAAGTAAAGAGCTTGGGGGTTCTCCTCTGGTTCTGCCTAATTTGGGGTCTTTACCCATCACTGGTCTCAGATCCTGGGATGCTGGAAGCAGTCACATGAAGGATACAGGTGGTCGTTGATAAAGACTTGAGGTTGTGTCGAGTATGGAAATAGCTTTATGGTTTTTTGAGAAGTCAGGTAAAAGCAATGAAGAGTAGTGAGGAAAATAAATAGTAAAATAGGATCAAGTGATTTCATGGTAGGCTAATCCAAAATTTGAAAGAAAATAGTTTATTTATCATGTATGGATGTGAGAGTTGGACTATAAAGAAGGCTGAGCACCAAAAAAGTGATGCTTTTGAATTGTGGTGTTGGAGAAGACTCTTGAGAGTCCCTTGGACTGCAAGGAGATCCACCAGTCCATCCTAAAGGAGATCAGTTCTGAATATTCTTTGGAAGGACTGATACTGAAGCTGAAACACCAATACTTTGGCCAGCTGATGCGAAGAGCTGACTCATTTGAAAAGACCCTGATGCTGGGAAAGATTGAAGGCAGGAGGAGAAGGGGATGACAGAGGGTGAGATGGTTGGGTGGCATCACTGACTCGATGGACATGAGTTTGAGTAAACTCCGGGAGTTGGTGATGGATAGGGAAGCCTGGTGTGCTGCAGTCCATAGGGGTCACAAAGAGTCGAATGCGACTGGGTGACTGAACTGAACTGAACTGAACTGAAAAATAAAGTGCCACACACAAAGCATTTGCAAATTGCATATAACTTGAATGTACACGTGAGCTTGCATTTTTTCCTATGCTGGTGGGAAGACTTACAGTGATAGTGTAGAGCCTCTGCTCTACTAGAAGTTGGATATATAGATCAATTTTAATCAGGCCAGCAAAGCAATAAAAGTTTTATTTTAGTTAGATTAAGAAGAGAGCAACTTATGCCCCCAAAAGTGTGCTCATCTTGTAGAACAGTAATTCCAAATTTTGGAGATGTTAGCGAGTTAAAGATGCTTTCCAACAAACTCTTTTGTGGCGCACAAGCCTGTTGATTTTTGCCTGACGCATTACATGAGGCACATTTAAGTCCCTCCTAAGGACGTCCTGACCATTGGAGATCTCATAAGAACATGGTATTTCTAAAAATTAGCACTTAAAATTGGTTACAAAATAGCTCTATAAAGTGATCCCAGACCTGACTACTTCTCCAGTCCCATCAGTTCTCACCCCCTTCTTGATCACTTAGTGTTTCAAGCCACACCCTGTACAGCCCTGTGCATCCCACTGCAAGGAAGAAAGAAAAGGAAAGTGAAGTCGCTCAGTCGTGTCCGACTCTTTGCGACCCCGTGGACTGTAACCCACCAGGCTCCCCGGTCCATGGGGTTTTCCAGGCAAGAGTACGGGAGTGGGTTGCCATTGCCTTCTCCAGAGGGCACCTGGTAAATGCACTGAGCTAGCATTGTTCAGCTGCTAACTTCTGGGACCTCCTGCCTTCTCCAGGTCCAGTGTTACAGTCATACGCAGTCGGTACTGAGAGTTGATGACTAAATGTTTAGTTTGATTACAACAAAACTCACCCCCAGTCATCCTTTCATGTGTTCATTCACTGTATATCCTGCAATTTAACTGTGCTTTTCACAGTGTTTGAAGCTAGAGGAGGAAGGAAAGCAACTGAAACTAAATCTCCCTTTTGAATGATAGTTGATCATTTCCAAAGAGCTTAAAAGCAGATACATTTAATCCTCACACCAGCAATAATAGGAATAATCATCCCCTGTTTTAAAAATGTGGAAACCGTAAACCAGTGAGGCCAAATAACTTGCCCAAGGTCACAAAACTAGAAAGTGCTAGCACTGGGACTTAAGCCAAGGTCTTTTGATTTTCTTCCAAAATTCTTTCCATTATGTGTGGATATGTGCCAAACGGAACTGAATACTGTGAGAGAAAATGCTTGTAGCTGGATAATTTGTATTTGTAATTTGAGATTCACTTGTAGTTTAATAACATTGCATGATTGCTGGAGAGAAAGACATGGTGAAGTGGGTAGGTCCTACAGGAAAAGGGCAGACTTAATAACTGTGATTCCAGGGGGCACAGCTCTTCTGCCGAAACTATAATTTCCCTAGATGATGACATTAGAAGTTTATTCAGCTGAGAAAGTGATGGCCTTGGGAAACTTCTCTAAAGAGATACCTTGAGTTTTACTCTCCTCATCACACAATTAACACTCTGCTCCGAAATCCAGTATGAAGTTTTCAAAAGCAAGTCTGAAGTTGCTGAAACTTTGCAAAGGATTCCTATTGGTGTTAATGCTGTTTGTGTTTGGTGCATTTCCTATTTGTTTTTCTATTTCCACTGTTCTCGGCAGGATGATTTTTCTCTGTGAGCAGAAGATGTTTACAGAAAATCTTATTTTGGAAAAGTCACAGATTTAGCTATGTGCAAGGAAAAAAAAAAGTATCACAGTATCATCTTTTGTTTGAAGACATAAGCCATTGTATAACAACAAACAAAAAGCCCAGGAAAACATAGAATAGGTAAACAGACAAATGGAACCTAGAAGTGGTTAGCATAAGATTGTGTGAATATTTTAAATAAGTTTTAAAACAGTGATAAAACAGCATGACATACAGGATCTCAGCTAGGCTGAGACTAAGGATATCTGTAGTTTCCAAAACAGTTACTTGAATTACCTTATGACTCTGAGTACCTTGTCTTGGTTATCCATGTTAAAGCATTGTTCAGCCAATGATAATCTAATTGGCCAGGGATACAAAAAATGTGATTAAGCTAACACTGGACTGGGGCTTGTGACAGGAGTCTGTTTCTCAGGAACTATGTCATGGAAATGTCTGTTGCAAAGCCCAGAGCAGCACTTGAAACTCATCTACTTTACTTCTCAGGCTCCTGAAGTCACTCCGCTTCTATGTTATCTAATAAGTTGAAGCCTACTAGCTGTGAGCTGGTCATCTGTGGAGAGAAGTTGGTGGTCTTCCATAAGAAGCACATTATAACCAGAAAGGTCCAGACTCTGGGGAAAGAGAAACTGAGCTTGATTGCCAGCTAGCTGTCTTGTTTGTCCCTTTTCCTTTGGCTTAGTGACCAACTCAGAGCTTTGGTTTTCACAACTGTAGTAGCGATATTGAGAGTGCAACATATTTAATCACTCAGTTGTATCCAACTCTTTGCAACCCCGTGAACTATAGTCTGCTAAGTTCCTCTGTCCTTGGAATTCTCCAGGCAAGGATACTAGAGTAGGTAGCCGTTCCCTCCTCCAGGGGATCTTCCCAACACTGTCATCGAACCTGGGTCTTGTGCATTGCAGACAGATTCTTTACCAACTGAGCCACCAGGCAAGCCCAGTAGTGGTATTAACAATAACAATAACATTGACAGTATTAATCTTTAACATATTTTCAGCACTTACTATCTGCAGGGTATTGTTCTAATTTCTTGGCATGTTATTCAATTTAAATATTGCAGCAACTCTTGGAGGCAGGTACTATTATTATCACTTTGTACAGAAGAGGTAATTATTGCAGATTTGGCTATCATGAATGACCTGAGTCATATTACTAGGAACTGAAGGAGGCAGGATTTATACCAAAGCAGTCACCCTCAAGAGGGTATGTACTCAATCACTACACCATGACACTTTCTGTCAATATCTATCTGTTTTTCTGCAAATGGATGTAATAAAACCTCTTGCTCTTTTATAAAGATTAAATGACTCAGTAACTGTATTTAGAAGAACGCCTAGCATATAGTAGGACTTTATAAATGTTTGTTAAGTACAATAAATGAGATTAAAAAAAAAAGTCCAATGGCAGAGCTGGCAATTGGTGAAACAGAATTCTTACCTACTTAGTGCAAATCCAGATCCTTCACTCTCCACCATTACAATTCTGTTCCTGATATTGCTTCTAATTAAAACTGCCTTGCACAGGTATGTGACATCACAAATGATATCTGTGGATTCCTGATACACAAAAAGAAGTTAATAAATGACAACATTTATTGTTGCTCATCCCAGCATATCGTAATTGACTTGAGAGAGGTATTGCTTTGATTACTTATAGTAATAATGTTGATTGACCCTTTAGTGTGCACCAGACTACTAAGACCCTTCATAATTCATTTAATTCTCACTCACTACACTCCAAAGGTACTGTCTATCACAATAAACTGAGGAAGGCACAGAGAATTTAATGAACTTGTCCAAGCTGCCAAAGTCTGTGAATAGGAGAAAAGGGTATGAACATAGACTTGCTGGCAACAAATTTTGCCCTGTATCCCTTTCATTGCAGCACTATTTCACTCTTGTGGAATTTATTCAGACAACACAATTTGGTAGAAGGCTCTAGACCATGAATTTTAGATTTGGTTCTGCCATTAAAGATCTCTGTAACTTTAAACATATGACAGCCTTTTTCCATCACTCTCATCTGTAAAATTAAAATCGTTGAACTAGATAAAGTTGTCATTTATTCTTTTTTCATTTGTTCATGCAAGAAATATGTTTTGAGTGTCTGCTATGTGCTAGAGACAGTGCTAAATTTTGTCTCACCAAGATATCTATGCAAATAATTCACACTTCTGTTAGACCAACAGTTCAGAATCTTTCTTTTAAGAATACATATTGCAATAAAAACTCCTTGGGGGAATCTGACTTCCAAACATTATTATCAGTTTACCCTGCTGTTACTATCATTATTGAAAGTAGAATGCAGACTACAGACTGTTCATTTAGAATTTTTTTTTAAATAACAAATGTCCTACATTCTTCTCTGTACACTATTCTTAAAGATGTGATTGTTTAGTACATCTTGGGGAAAACTTAAATTAACATGGTTATAGTTTAATGGCTCCTGTGTGCTAATCTGATAGCACCTGACTTTCTGTTCATTTACAATGTGCTCATACAAGCTTGAGTCAGTAATCACTGTGAGTGCTCCTAAATTCTAGATGTTTTTGACTTTATGTAATTGCATCTTTTAACTTCATATTTGCTCAAAGTTTGTTTTATATATGTCTTTAATAGCATTCAGTGATAAAATAAGATATACGTGTGTATGCTTGCATGTTCAACCCAGAACAGACTTAAGAAGTGTGATAAAATTTGTTCTTCCTCCCAACTACAGGTAGTATTTGTGAAGTTCTGCCTCACCAGCTTAAGGATTATTTAGTAGGTATTTAAGAAAAGTTAACTGTTAATATATTGTCTATATTCTGTAAATGCATTATATTTGTATGTATACATATATATGACTAAATGTTTTGATGATTACTAATTTAGAAATGATTTTTTGTTTTAGTTTCAGGTGGACCGCAAAGTCATTTACTCTTATATATATATATGCATATATATATATATATATATATATATATATCAGATTATTCTCCATTATAGGTTATTATAAGATATTGAGTATAGTTAACTGTTGCATGCAGTAATTCTTTGTTGTTCATCTAGCATATGTATAGTAGTTTGTTAATCTCCTACTCCTAATTTATCCCTTCCCCCTTCATTTTCTCCATTGTAAACGTATTTGTTTTCTTTGTGAGTCTGCTTCTGATTTGTATATTTGTAAAGTTTTTGGAAAATTTGTATTATATCTTTAGATTCCACATATAAGTGATATCATGCAATCTGTTGCTTTCTAGGTATGACTACACTTAGTATGATGGTCTCTAGGTTTATTCATATTGTTACAAATGGTAATAGTCCTTCATTCTATGGCTGAATAGTATTCCATTGTGTATATGTAGCACATCTTCTTAAGCTGATCATCCACTGGTGGGTACTTGGGTTATTTCCATGTTTTGCCTGCTGTAAATAATGCAGTTAGGAACTTGAGATGCACATATCTTTTTGAACTATAGTTTGCATCATTTCTGGGCTTTCCTGGTGGCTCAGATGGAAAAGAATCTGCCTGCAATGCAGGAGACCTGAGTTTGATCCCTAAATTGGAAAGATCCCTCTCTAGTATTCTTGCCTGGAGAATCCCATGGACAGAGGAGCCTGGCAGGCTACATACAGTCCATGGGGTCACAAAGAATCAGACACGACTAAGTGACCAACACTTTCACCTCACTTTTCATCTTTTCTGAATATATGCCCAGAAGTGGGATTGTCAGATCATGTAGTGTCTTTGTTTTTAGTTTTTTTAACAAATCTCTGTAAGGCTTTCCATAGCGGCTGCCCCAGTTTACATTCCATAGCAGTGTAGGAGGCTTCCCTTTTCTCCACATCTTCTCCAGCATTTATTGTCTGTAGACTTTTTTAATGGTAGCCATTTTGACCTATATAAAGTGATACCTCATTGTAGTTTTGATTTGCATTGCTCTAGTCATTAACGACGGAGAAGGCAGTTGCACCCCTCTCCAGTACTCTTGCCTGGAAAATCCCTTGGATGGAGGAGCCTGGTGGGCTGCAGTCAATGGGGTCTCTAAGAGTTGGACACGGCTGAGCGACTTCACTTTCACTTTTCACTTTCATGCATTGGAGAAGGAACTGGCAAACCTCTCCAGTGTTCTTGCCTGGAGAATCCCAGGGACGGCGGAGCCTGGTGGGCTGACATCTATGGGGGTGCACAGAGTCGGACACGAGTGGAGCGACTTAGCAGCAGCAGCATCATCAGCAGTCATTAACACAGAGTCAGACACAACTGAGCGACTCAGCACAGTGCAGTAATTAACAATATTGAGCATATTTTCATGTCCCTGTTAGCCATCTGTGTATCTTTGAAAAAAGGTCTATTTAGGTCTTCTGCCCATATTTTGATTATTTTTTTTTCACATTGAGTTGTGTGAGCTCTTTGTATATTTTGAATATTAATTCTTTGTTAGTCACATTGTTTGCAAATATTCTCTCAAGGTTCGTCAGTTGTCTTTTTGTTTCATTGATTTGATTAGGTCTCATCTGTTTATTTTTGCTTTTATTTCCTTTGTCTTAGGGGACTGATCTAAGAAATATTGCTTTGATTTATGTCAGAGAATGTTTTTCTTATGTTCTCTTCTAGGAGTTTTATGGCGTTGTGTCTTATATTTAGGTCTTTAAACAGTTTGAGTTTATTTTTTTACATGGTGTGAAGAGCTGTTCTAATTTTACTGATTTACATGTAGCTGCCCAACTTTTCCAGCATCACATGTTGAAGAGACCCTTTTCTCCCTTGTATTAATATATCCTGGCCTCCTTTGTCATAGATTAATTGACTGTATGTATGTGGGCTTATTTCTAGGCTCTCTGCTCTGTTCCATTTATCTGTATGTCTGTTTTTGTGTCAACACAATGTTGTTTTCATTACTGTAGCCTTGTAGTATAGTCTTAAGTCTGGAAGGGTTATGCCCCCAGCTTTGTTCTTTTCCTCAGAATTGCTTTGGCAATTCTGGGTCTTATTGTGTTTCCTTATAAATTTGGGAATTATTTACCCTCCTGTTGTTATGTTCAGTCGCTAAGTCATATCCGTCTCTTTGCGACCCCATGAACTGCAGCACACCAGGATTCTCTGTCTTTCACCATCTCCTGGAGTTTGCTCAAACTTAGGTCCATTGAGTCAGTGATGCCATCCAACCATCTCATCCTCTGTCGACCCCCTCTCTTTCTGCCCTCAATCTTTCCTAGCATCAGGGTCTTTTCCAATGAATCAACTCTTTTGTGAAAAATGTCATGGGCATTTTGATAGGGATCTTATTAAATTTGTAGATTGCATTGGCTAGTATGACCATGTTAACACTGCTAATTCTCCCAATTCAAGAACATGGGTATCTGTCCATTTTTTGAATCATCTTCAGGTTACTGTATCAGAATTTCATGGTTTTCAGTGGCGAGGCCATTCACCTCCTTGTCTAAGTTGATTCCTAGGTATTTTATTCATTTGACTCAGTTTTAACTGAGATTTTTAAAAGAACTTTTGTCTGATATGAGTATTTCTACCCCCACTATCTTATAGTTTCCATTTGCATGAAATATCTGTTTCTACCCATTCACTTTCAATATGTGTGTGTCTTCTGCCCTGAAGTGGGTCTCTTGTAGGCAGCACATTGTATGAACTTTAAAAAAAAAAAATCCAATCTGCTACTCTCTGTCTTTTGATCAGAGCACTTAGCTCATTGACATTTAAAACAATTATTGATAGGCTTCCCTCATAGCTCAGTTGGTAAAGAATCTGTCTGCAATGCAGGAGACCCCGGTTTGACTTCTGGATCAGAAAGATCCTCTGGAGAAGGGATAGGCTACCCATTTCAGTATTCTTGGGCTTCCCTTGTGGCTCAGCTGGTAAAGAATCTGCCTGCAATGTAGGAGACCTGGGTTTGATCCCTGGGTTGGGAAGATCCCCTGGAGAAGGGAAAGGCTACCCACTCCAGTATCCTGGCCTGGAGAATTTCAGGGACTATATATCCTAAAGGAGATCAGTCCTGGGTGTTCACTGAAAGGACTGATGCTGAAGATGAAATTCCAGTACTTTGGCCACCTCATGTGAAGAGTTGACTCATTGGAAAAGACCCTGATGCTGGGAGGGGTTGGGGGAAGGAGGAGAAGGGGATGGCAGAGAATGAGATGGTTGGATGGCATCACCAACTCGATGGACATGGGTTTGAGTCAACTCCGGGAGTTGGTGATGGACAGGGGGGCCTGGCGTGCTGCAGTTCATGGGGTCCCAAAGAGTCAGACACAACTGAGTGACTGAACTGAACTGAACTGAACTGATACAGTCCACGGGGTTGTAAAGAGTCAGACAGGACTTAGTGAATTTCGCTGTCACTTCATGTACTTATGAGTATTTTAAACTTTGTTTTATAGTTGATCTTATAGTTTTTCTTTGTTTATTTCTTCTTTTTGTTTTTCATTTCGTGGTTTGCAGGTTTTCTTTTGTATTGGGTTAGACAAAAGATTCATTTGGAATTTTCCATTACATCATATAGAAAAACCCAAACTAACTTTTTGACCAATGCAATATATACTTGATTTTTTTTTCCTGTTTTTATTAAAATGAATCTGTTGTATATTTTTGATTTGTGGTTACCTTGGATTTCAAGACTGTTGACCCATAAATATATATACTCCCTTTAAACAGGTAGTCATATAAATTCAAACACATTGATAAAGGTCTGAATCATTATTGTCCCCTCCCTCACATTTTTGTGATTTTGATGTCTTATTTTATATCTTCATATTTATCCTTTTGCTATTAGTTTAGTTACATTCATTTTTACAAAATTTTTAAAAATTCTTTTTTAGTCTACATATGACTTGTTTAAGTGATCTTCAACCCTTTTATATGTTTTTCTTTCCTATTTAGAGAACATCTTTCAATAGTTCTTTTAGTATAGGTTTTGTATTGCTATATCCTTTTCATTTTCACTTGTCTGAGAAATTCTTTACCTTTCTGTCCATTCTAAGTAATAATCTTTCTGGGTAGAGTATCTTACGTTGCAGGTTTTTCTGTATCAGAACTTTGAGCCTATCATGGCATTCCCTTATGGTCTGTATATTTTCTGCAGAGAAAACAGCTGATAACCTTATGTGGATTCCGTGTGCAAAGCAGAATAATTGCAAAGGATGGGGGCAATGATATAGAATGCTTTGGAAAACTTGACCTTCAGATGTAGCAACTGAAATTAATGTATCAGTCTGTGGCAATATACACATTTTTGTGTGGAGTCATGTATTCACTCAATTCTGCACTGATACTTCTATCCTATGTGAGACCTACTTAATGTAGGATCACATTATCATATGTACCTAAATTTTCTTTATTCAAAATCTCATGAAATAAAATTTACAAAAGAATGCTTTAAAAATAAGAGTAAGTGAAAATTGTATAGCTGAAGCAAACTGTCAGTCTTAAATTGATGCAAAATTTTGGATTGATTCAAGAAAAGACAACTTCTAGTTAATGAGTCTTGTATTTATTCCCCTGAGGAAACAAAGATTTATTAATTATCCTCCACCATTCTGACCATGAAGCAACAGAAACAACAACATTCTAATTAGGATAAAACTTTGCTGCTTTTTTTTATGCTTCTTTTTATGAATTCTAGCAGATGTCCTTTTTTCATTCAGTATAAGCTGATAACTGATATGAAATATATAGTTTTTATATTAAATGATGGAGAACTGTCATAGTCGCAAGAATGCAACCAACAAAATAAAACAAAAACAAACACACATATGTGCTCTTGCTGGTTCAAACAACAAATGTAGTTGAACAGACTTGATATGTATCCAAGCAATGGTAAATCCCTCCATCAGAGCCTACAGGAATAATCATTATGAATGACTCTTATAGAAGAAGTCATTTCAATGATGTTTTGTGAAACCTGAAGACAATTTTTTGTTTGTTAGATTGTTTTAAAAAAATCACACACAATGTTTGCTATGGGCTTTTGAATGATTAAAAATTGAGAAATCTAACTTTCTGCAGTAAGTGGATGGAAGTCCTTCATGAAGCACAGCATGGTCTCATATTCTCTCTTAAGGCATATTTAGATAAACTAAGTCAGACTGGAAGGAAGGCCAAGATAGTTCTTTAAAAGGAAAGAGGCAAGAAGAGAGATGCTCAAAGAACTTGCATGCAAAGAATAATATCTATCTTAATGATATTTGATAATTTATGTTTGATAATCTTTTTTCTTATTCTGAGAAAATATGAGATAACTTGCAATTTAACATCTCTTCCTTTATTTTTCCAGTAAAAAAACCATTGGTTCCCAAGTTGATATGGTGTAGAAATAGGAGTAGGGGCTTCGCTGAGAGCTCAGGTGGTAAAAATTCTGCCTGCAGTGCAGGAGACCCTGGTTTGATTCCTGGGTCAGGAAGCTCCGCTGGAGAAGGGATAGGCCACTCACTCCAGGATTCTTGGCCTTCCCTGGTGCCTCAGCTGGTAAGGAATCTGCCTGCAATGTAGGGCATCTGGGCTCGATACCTGGGTTGGAAAGATCCCCTGGAGAAGAGAATGGCTGCCCACTCCAGTATTCTGGTCTGGAGAATTCCATGGACAGTACAGTCCATGGGATCACAAAGAGTTGGACTTGACTGAGAGACTCTCACTTTCTTCTTCAGACTACACTTGCTATCCAACACCCAGAGTGGGTGACATTTTAAAATCTGTCCAGGTGATTTTTGATATGCAGTATTTCCACCTCCATCACTAATAAAGGACTAGAGTTAATGGATGTTACCCTCTGTAGATAAAACATGATTTCATTTTCTGGCACTGCAATTAAAAGGAAAACATGTATTTGCAAACTCATTTCAAAGACCCACCTTTAGAGAGGTAATTTTTAGATGAGTTTGTGTCTGGGGAATATTATATGATAACAATGGGTTTATGATTTGCCATGGATATAAAAATATTTTCATAAGACATGCAATGTGTAAAAAATTTTCAGGCTACAATCTCAGGTATACAAGACGTTAGACTCTTTACTTTTGCACTAAATAGACCAATATTTATTTTGGAGGTTCCAATATTTCATGATAAAATTAAATCTCAGTTAAATCAGTTCTCACTTAATTACTGGATAGATTTGCTTAAGATCCTTTGGAGTAATATAATGATATTTGGGTTATAAAGACACACACAGTTACTGTCATCATATGACAAAGCTAGCACCTCTCTGGGATGCATGTCCTTCTATCTTGCCCTCCATTGTCTTTTTTTTCAGGGAATTTTAAGGTGGTTCCTTGTTAACTTCAAGGCATATTAAAGTCTAGTTTTCTCAACTACTTTTGAACACCTTTCTGTACTCCTTATGAAAAACTTTACATGGTTGTCTGTAAGGCACTTTGCAACCTTCATTTCAGTCCAGGAAAAGACAAAGGCATTTTTTCTCCTCAAGACATTTTGCTTTTCTCAATTCCATGGTTTAATGAGTGGAAGCTCTGGGATGCCAACTCAGGCTTATCAGCCATTTCTATACTGGACCCAAGAAGGTCCTATTAGGTTGAGTTCACTTAGGCGTTATGTGGGAAATGGGGCACAATCTCTCTCTGCTTTTGTATCTTTTAAACTATCTGGGATGTCCAGTGTCTCCTTCAACAGTGTATATACATTTCTACCTTTCCTTCTATCAAGCTCATCTTTTTCTTTTTTCTTTTTTTCTGGATTAGTTTCAAAATCCCAAGCCAAATATGGACTCCTCTATAGCTCTCTGCCTTTCTTCTGTAATATTCCTGCTACAAAGCAGAGGCTTTCATAAATTTTATGTGCTCAAATAGAAAAGGGTTATTTATGAAAAGGAAATCTCAGCAGAAATGTCAGTTAATAGCTTCAAATAAAGTTGCACATCTATGTACTGGATTTTTTCTTGGAATTAAAAAGTTAGTGAAGTACAATGTATGTATAATATTATATAATTTATAAGTATACAGTAGAGTGGTTCACAAGTTCTAAAGATTATACTCTATATTCCCTGTGTTGTACCATATATCCTTGTAACTTATTTACTTATTTTAAGTATAATACCTTGTACTCCTTAATCCCTTATGTTGCCCTTCCTCCCTCCCTTCTTCCCACTGGTAACCCCCACTAGTTTATTGCCTATTTATGAGAGTCTGTTTCTCTTCTGTTTTATTCACGAGTTTGCTGTGTGTTTTAGATTCTGCTTATAACTGATATCACACAGCATTTTTCTTTCTCTATTAAGAATTACTTCACTAAGTATAATATACTCCAAGTCAACCCACATTGTTATAAATGTCATTTGTTTTCACGCTGAGTAGTATTCCATTGTATGGATATACTACATCTTCCAAATTAATTCTGTTGGTGGAAACTTAGCTTGTCCCCATACCTTGGCAATTATAAATAATGCTGCTGTGAAGATTGGAGTGCCTGTATTTTTAATTGGTAGGGGTTTTTGCTTATGCTTTAGATGTATACCCAGGAGTTGATTTTCTGAGTTACAGGCCAGTTTTATTGACAGTTTTTTGAGAAACTGCCTCTGTGGCTGCACCAGTTTACATTCCCACCAACAGATAAGAAGGTTCCTTTTTCTCCACATCTTCAGCAACGTTTGTTATTTCTGTTCTTTTTGACAGAAAAGGACATTCTGACATGGTGAGGCGGTAACTTTGCTGTATAGTCTGAAGCCCGGGAGCATGATTCCTTCAGCTCTGTTCTTTCTCAAGATTTTTCTTTCTTACTTTTTTGGCTATTCAGCATCTTTTGTGTGTTTACATAAAAATTTTTAAATTATTTGTTCTAGTTCTGCGGGCAATACCATTGGTATTTTGACAGGGATCTCATTGAATCTGTAGATTGTCTCAGGTAGTATGGTCACTTTGATAATATCGACTCTTCCAATCCAAGAACATTGTATATCTTTCCATCTGTTTATGTCATGTTCAATGTCTTTCATCAGTGTCTTATAGTTTTTGGAGTACAAGTCTTTTGCTTCCTTAGATAGATTTATTCCTAGGTGTCTTATTCTTTTTGATGAAATGGATGCAATGGGTAAATGGGATTGATTGCTTAATTTCTTTTTCTGATAATTTGTTGTTAGTTTATAGAAATTCAGCAGATTTCTGAATCTGAATCTGAAGCAGTACATTAATTTTGTATCCTGCAATTTTACTAACTTAATTGATGAGTTCTAGTTATTTTCTGGGGGTGTCTTTAGGGTTTTCTTTCTTTAATTTTTTTTTTTTTAGGGTTTTAATATCATGTCATCTGCAAACAGTGAAAGTTTTGCTTCTTATTCCATTTGGATTCTTCTTATTTCTTTTACTTCCTTGTTTGCTGTGACTAGGACTTGCAGAACTATGTTGAATAAAAATGGCAAGGGTGAGCACCCTTGTCTTCTTCCGGATCTTAGAGGGAATGCTTTCAGCTGTTACTGTGAAGTACGGTGTTAACTGTGGGTTTGGCACATATGGTCTTTCATATGTTGATGAATATTCCCTCCATGCCCACTTTTGGTGAATTCTTTTAATCATAAATGGATATTGAATTTTATCAAAAAGCTCTTTCCACATCTATTGAGAAGATTATATGGTTTTTAGTCTTCAATTTGTTAATGTGGTACGTCACACTGATTGACTTGTGTATATTAAAAAGTCACTGTATCTCTGGATAAATCCCACTTGATTGGGTTCTGTGATCCTTTGAATGTATTATTGGAATAGATTTGCTTGAGGATTTTTGTATCTATGTTCCTCAGTGATATTGGCTTGGAATTTTCTTCTTTTGTTTCATCTTTGGTTTTTAGTATCAGGGTGATAGTGATCTCATAGAATGAGTTTGGAAGTGTTTCTTCCTCTACAAAGTTTGGAATACTTTCAGACTGACTGGTGTCAACTCTTCCCTAAATGTTTGGCAGAATTCACCTGTGAAACCATCTGCTGCGGGACTTTTGCTCTTTGGGAGTTTTTTAAATTTCGGATTCAATTTCAGTACTGGTAATTTGTCCTGTTCATATTTTTTGTTTCTTCCTGGCTCACGCTTGGGAGGTTGTTCCTTTCTCCGAATTTTTCAGTTTCTCCTAGGTTGTCCATTTTATCGGTAAATAGTTGATCATAGTAGTCTCTTCTGATCCTTTGCATTTCTGTGGTGTTAGTTGTAACTAACTGGTGTGTTTTAAGTTTTTCATTTCTGATTTCATCAATCTGGGCTGCTTCCCCACCCCTCTTTTCCTTGGTCAGTCTGGATAAAGGTTTGTCAGTTTTATGTGTCTTCTCAAAGAAACAGCTTTGAGTTTCATTGATCTTTTCTATTGATTCTTTTTAGCCTGCATTTCATTTATTTCTGCTCTGATCTTTATGCTTTCTTTCCTTCTACAAATTTTGAGTTTTCTTTGTTCTTTCTCTAGTTGTTTTGGGTGTCAGTTAGGCTGGTTATTTGAGATTTTTCTTGCTTCCTGGGGTAAGCTTGTATGGCTGTAAATTTCCCTTTTACAGCTGCTTTGGTTGCCTCCCATAGATTTCTGTTTGTCTTCCTCCACTTTCCCCTTTGGTAGTCATAGGCTTGTTTTCTATGTTTGTGAATCTATTTGTGTTTTATAAGCAAATTGATTTGCATCATTTCTTGGATTCCATATGTAAGTGACATTATATGATAATTGTCTTTTACTGCCTGACTTCCTCCACTTCTCTTGGGCTTTCCTGAAGGCTCAATTGGTAAAGAACCCACCTGCAATGCAGGAGACCCTGGTTCAATTCCTGGGTCAGGAACATCTACTGGAGAAGAAATAAGCTACCCACTCCAGTATTTTTGGGCTTCTCTTGTGGCTCAGCTAGTAAAGAATCCACCTGCAATATGGGAGACCTGAGTTTGATCCTTGGGTTGGGGAGATCTCCTGGAGAAGGGAAAGGCTAGCCACTCCAGTATTCTGGCCTGGGGAATTCCATGAATGGTATAGTCCATGGGGGTCCCAAAGACTTGGACACAGCTGAACGACTTTCACTTTCACTTTATTCCACTTAGTATGCTAATCTCTAGGCCTATCTATGTTGCTGTAAATGACACTTCACTCTTTTCTTATGGTTGAGTTATATTCCATTGTGTATGTATCCTTTCATCTTTTACATCCTTTCATCTGTCAGTGGACATTTTTATAGAAGGTTTAGGATTTTGAAGGGCACTTTAAAATGATCTTCTAATTCTCTTAGTGCATTTGGATTTATTTTATGAGAACACTAATCCCATACATGGGGCTCCACCCTCATGACCTAATCACCTCCCAAAGGCCTACTCAAAAGCCATACTTTCAGGGGTTTAAAATTTCAACATATGAATTGGAAGGGACACAAATATTGAGACCACAGCCTTCTCATTTTATAAATCAGGAAACCACACCCCATAATGGCTTGTCTAAGTAATGTTTAAATATTATTTCATTCAAAACATATTTACTGAACAATAGTTATGTGTCAGATATTGTGCCGTAACTAAGGATATAACCCCAGGTTTTCTTGTGGTGGAATTTGATATAGTTTTGTGTCTGGCAAGGAGGTTACAGAAAGAACCTTGTTGTCTTCACTTTGTTAAGTGTAGGCCATTCTTTAAAAATGCAGATCAAATAGAGAGATACAGAAATTTAAACTAAACATTTCAATAAAACAATCCTCCTTGGAGAAAATTCCTATGAGAATGTGAGGAAGAGGAGAAAAGCTAGGTTAAGAAAAAGTTGGAAGAGGGTGTTTGCTATGAACAATGTGTTCTCTTGGCATAACTGTTAGCCTTTGCCCTGCTCCATTTTGTATCTCCCAAGGCCAAACTCGCCAGTTACTCCAGGTATCTCTTGAATTCCTGCTTTTGCATTCCATTCCCCAATGATGGAAAAGTCCTCTATTTTTGCAGTTAGTTCTAGAAGATCTTGTGGGTCTTCATATAATCATTCAACTTCAGCTTCTTCAGCATTACTTGTCTAGGCATAGACTTGGGTTACTGTGATACTGAATGCTTTGCCTTGGAAATGAACAAATATCATCCTGTCATTTTTGAGATTGCACCCAAGTACTGCATTTCAGACTCTTTTGTTGGCTATGAAGACTACTCCATTTCTTCTAAGGGACTGTTGCCCCCAGGAGTAGATATAATGGTCATCTGAGTTAAATTTCCCCATTCCAGTCCAGTTTAGTTCACTGATTCCTAAAACATCAATGTTCACTCTTGCTCTCTCCTGTTTGACCACTTCCAATTTGCCTTGATTCATGGACCTAACATTCCAGGTTCCTATGCAATGTTGCTCTTTACAGCATTGGACATTACTTCCATCACCAGTCACATCCACAGCTGGGTGTTGTTTCTGTTTTGACTCTGTCTCTTCATTCTTTCTGGAGTTATTTCTCCACTGATCTCCAGTAGCATATTGGGCACCTACTGACCTGGGGAGTTCATCTTTCAGTGTCCTATTTTTTTTTCCTTCTCGTACTGTTCATGGGGATTTCAAGGCAAGAACACTGAAGAGGTTTGCCATTCCCATCTCCAGTGGACCATGTTTTGTCAGACTTCTCCACCATGACCCATCTGTCTTGGGTGGCCCTACACAGCATGGCTCATAGTTTCTTTGAGTTAGACAAGGCTGTGGTCCATGTGACCAGTTTGGTTAGTTTTCTTTGACTGTGGTTTTCAGTCTGTTTATCCTCGGATGGAAAAGGGTAAGAGGCTTTTAGAAGCTTCCTGATGGGAGAGACTGACTGTGGGGGACACTGGGTCTTGTTCTGATGGGCAGGGCCATGCTCAGTAAATCTTTAATCCAACTTTCTGTTGATGGGTGGGGCTGTGTTCCCTCCCTGTTGCTTGGCCTGAGGCCAAACTATGGTAGGACAAATGGGGGTAATGGCGACCTCCTTCAAAAGACTTAGGCCTACACTGTGTATTCAGTGCTCCTGACCATGCAACATGCCACACTCAACCCATGTCTTCATGAGAGACTCTTGAACACTCACAGGGAAGTCTGGCTCAGTCTCTTGTTAGGACACTGCTCCTTCCTCCTGGCTCCTGGTGTGCAAAAGTCTGTGTTTGTGCCCTCGAAGAGTCTGTTTCCTAGTCCTGTTTAACTCTTTAATCAAATCCCACGGGCCTTCAGAATCAAATTCTCTGGGTTCTCAGTTGCTTTGCTGGATTCACAAGTTGGGAAATTTGTTGTCAGTCCTAGAACTTTCTTTACAGTAGGAGAATTTCCTTGCTATAACACTAGAGAGAACTCTATACATGGACATCATCAGATGGTCAATACCAAGATCAGATTGATTATATTTTGCAGCCAAAATGGAGAAGTTCTGTACAGTCAGCAGAAACAAGACCGGGAGCTGACTGTGGCTCAGAGCGTGAACTCCTTATTGCCAAATTCAGACTTAGATTGAAGAAAGTAGGGAAAACTGCTAGACCACTCAGTTATAACCTAAATCAAATTCCTTATGATTATACAGTTGAAGTGACAGATTTAAGGGATTAGATTTGATAGACAGAGTTCCTGGAGAACTATGGACGTGACATTGCATAGGAGGTGGTGATCAAGGCCATCCCCAAGAAAAAAAAAATATGAAAAGGCAAAATGGTTGTCTGAGGAGGCCTTCCTAATAGCTGAGAATTGAAGAGAAGCTAAAGGCAAAGGAGACAAGGAAAGATATATCTAACTGAATGCCACATTCCAAAGAATAGCAAGGAGAGATAAGAAAGACTTCCTAAGTGAACAATGCAAAGAAATAGAAGAAAACAACAGAATGGGAAAGACTAGAGATCTCTTCAAGGACATTAGAGATACCAAGGGAACATTTCATGCAGAGATGGGCACAATAAAGGCAGAAATGGCATGGACAAAAGAGAGGCAGAGGATATTGAGAGAGGTAGAAGAATACACAGAGAACTATACAAAAAAGATCTTCATGACCCAGATAATCATGATGGTGTGATCCCTCACCTAGAGTCAGACATCCTGGAATGCAAAGTCAAGTGGACCTTAGAGTCATCACTAGGAGCAAAGCTAGTGGAGGTGATGAAATTCCAGCTGAGCTATTTCAAATCCTTAAAGAGGATGCTGTTAAAGTGCTGCACTCAATATGCCAGCAAATCTGGAAAACTCAACAGTAGCCACAGGACTGGAAAGGGTCAGTTTTCATTCAAATCCCAAATAAAGGCAAGACCAAAGTGTGTTCTAACTACCACACAATTGTACTCATCTCACTTGGTATAAAAGTAATGCTCAAAATTCACCAAGAGAGGTTTCAACAGTACATGAACTGAGAACTTCCAGATGTTCAAGCTGGATTTAGAAAAGGCAGTGTCACCAGAATCAAATTTGCAATATTTGTTGGATCATAGAAAAAGCAAGGGAATTCCAGAAAAATATCTACTTCTACTTCACTGACTACACTAAAGCCTTTGACTGTGTGGATCACAACAAACTGGAAAATTCTTAAAGAGATGGGAATACCAGGTCACCTTACCTGCCTCCTGAGAAGTCTGTATGCGGGTCAAGAAGCAATGGTTAGAACTGGACATGGAACAATGGACTTGTTCCAAATTGGGAAAGGAGCATGTCAATGCTGTATATTGCCACATTGCTTATTTAACTTATATGTAGAGTAAACTGTGCGAAATCGCAGGATGAAGCACAAGCTGGAATCAAGATGCTGGGAAAAATATTAATAACTTCAGATAAGCAGAGGACACCGCCCTTATGGAAAAAAGTGAAGAAGAACTAAACAGTCTCTTGATGAAAGTGAAAGAAGAGAGTGGAAAAGTTGGCTTAAAGCTCAACATTCAGAAAACTAAGATCATGGCATCGAATCACATCTCTTCATGGCAAATAGATGGGGAAACAAAGGAAACAGTGACAGACTTTCTTTTCTTGGGCTCCAATATCACTGCAGATGGTGACTACAGCCATGAAACTAAAAGATGATTGCTCCTTGGAAAAAATGTTATGACCAACCTAGACAGAATTTTGAAAAGCAAAGACATTACTTTTCCAACAAAGGTCTGTCTAGTAGAACTTTTTTTTTTCCTTCTAGTCATGTATGGATGTGAGAATTGTACCATAAAGAAAGTTGAGTGCTGAAAGATTGATGCTATGGTGTTGGAGAAGACTCTTGAGAGCCCCTTCGACTGCATGGAGATCAAACCAGTGAATCCTAAAGGAAATCAGTCCTGAGTGTTCATTGGAAGGACTGATGCTGAAGCTCAATACTTTGGCCCCCTGATGTGAAGAACTGACTCCTTAGAAGAGACCCTGATGCTGGGAAAGATTGAAGGCTGAAGGAGAAGAGGACGGCAGAGGGTGAGATGGTTGGATGGCATCACGACTTGATGACCATGACTTTGAGCAAGCTCCGGGAATTTTGGACAGCGAGGCCTGGCATGCTGCAGTCCATGGGGTCGCAAGGAGTCGGACACGACTAAGCGACTGAACCGAACTGAGCTGAGCTGCTGAACTGAACTGAAGAAAAAGTTACGTTCACAAAGAAATGAGGTCTTCAATATTCTCAATGAGAGCCATTGTTCAAGTGAGACAAAGGTACGAGAGACCACATCTTTTCTTTTCTCCTGCTCCAAAGGTGTAGGTTATGCTGTGCACCTGTCCAAAAGATAGGACCACATTAGAAGTCTTCTTTTAAAATTTGTTCTTATGTGGTTGAAATTAAAAATTTATTTGTTTTGTAAAACAACAGTAACAGCCAGTTGTGGGTGCTTTTGCCTCTGTGGCCTTAGTGACGGATCATGGAAGTGTTTTCTGTAGAGAGTATAGAAATTTCCAAAGTAATAACTTTATTATGCTTGTTTAATTGTATTTTTCTGATTAAAAAATAATTTTCACTACAAATTAGATTATTTTAAAAGTTAGGCATGTGAAAATAAGAAAATACATTTTTAATTGCTTGTAATTCTATTAATGAGAGAAAAAAATAAATATTGTGTTCTGTAATGTATGTTTTTAATGTTTTTCTCCACACACTCCTTTTCAAATCAGTGAGATCATACTAAAGCTATTTTTGGCAATTATTTCACAGTATTTTATGGTATCAGTATTTTCTATTCTTTAGGTAATTTTACATGATCTGATATCAGTCGTTGAATACTTTTCCTTTATATTCATGTATTGATTTTTATTTGACCTATTCTATTTGCATGCTCAGATCATTTAAAAGTTTTCTGTTTTGATTTTTAGGACAACATTAGAAATGCTATTAGACACAGGGCCCTAAATTTTTAAAATCTTTTTGGAAAGGCACCTTCCATTGTACTTTTCTCTAATCCTTAATGTTGTATTTACTATCAATTTCAAGAGTATAAGTTTTCTTAAATAGGAACTATGACAGCATCTGCTTTCCTTTTAAATTATCAACAATTTACTGGAAAGTTTTGTTAAGAAAATTAGCTGTTTTATCTTTTCTTTAATTTCAAAGCCAAAATGTAATTTTGACTGTAGTCTTTACCTCTAACTAGCAATCATCAAAAATTACCAGGAGCATTTGTATTTCACAAAAACATTTGCTAAAATGACCCTAAAGTAAACATATAAAAGCTTATATCACTCCTCTTTAGTGCTTATGAAATACTAGAGTTTTGCTTCACCAAATATATTAACTTTAACAATTTATTTCTTATACTCAAAAATACTTGTTTTTATGAGTTAAGTGACAATGATTGTACCAAAAATGAATTATGTTTCAATCACCTGGAAAAAAAAAAAAAAACACCTGTCCAGCCAAGCAAAGCATTCATTTTATAAGTGAGAATGAAAAACACATCAATCATGGCATGTCAGGAAGAGCAGAGGAGAAGCAACCGAAAGAGAAAAAGGAAATTTGGAGACCTCTGTGGTCAGGGCTGTGCCATCGTGCACAAGTCCTTCATGTGAAATCATGTAAGTCTCACTGACTTATGGTCAGAGTAAGTGTTGAGGGTAGGACTAGTCAAATGTTTCAAATAAAATAATGAATATTTTTAGTTTTAAACTTCAGAACTACTTTTTAGAAATAAAAAAAATAGTGATTGTTAGCCTTCATAAACAGAAATATTTCTTGTCTATCAAATGAGATAAAATTAAAATGAAAATAAAAGTAAATTATTTCATTTAGAACCTTAGATGTATATATTTGTATGTTTGGAAATAGTTATTTATAGGCAAGCATAAAATATTTTAGTATGTTATCAAGAAATAAGATGAGCAAAGAATTAGTTCTAGAAACTCAGATGTGGGAGAAACATAATGATAAGTTCCTTTAGAAAGCAGAAAATTAAACCAACTTTATATAATTGCCTGACAAATTTACTTATTCAGAATTAAGCCAGAGGATTAACAAATATGAAATAGATTACTTAAAGTAAAGAAGCTCAGTACTTAATCCAGTAAATATATTTCAGTTCATGAAAATACATTTCAGTTCATGGGTCCTTTGGTCTGTCTTATTTAATTCTTTTTATCTTATATTTGGCCTTCTGTTTTGTGTGCAAGGACAAATGACTGTCATCTTTACAACCAACAGTGATGGCTTTCAGAAGTGTCCTATTTAAACTACTGGATAGTTAACATCTTATTCTAATTAGGGGATCAGTGTTAAATCTGACTTGCCGCAAATCTTCATGTGGTTTATTGCACCAAGGAAATGTAATGTCCAATCTGCATTTTTCAGTCATTTTAGTCTACAGAAATGTGATTCGCAAATGTGTGAAGATTATCTAGGTTCAATATTGTGAAAACAACAGAAACTGTATTACCTTTAGTTACAAGTGTTTGAAATTTTAGTATTTCAGTAACCATTCCATCTGGGAGTTGGTGATGGACAGGGAGGCCTGGTGTGCTGTGATTCACGGGGTCGCAAAGAGTCGGACACGACTGAGCGACTGAACTGAACTGAACTGAACCATTCCATATTTCACCTCATATCACTCAAAGGATAAGAAAAATAAAGTGCCCCCAATACAAGGTGAAATCACTGATAAAAAGTTAGTCTTTTATATACTAATGAAAATCACACATTAATTGCCTATTGCTAGATTGCATGTGTAAGTTTCAGATTGTGTGAATGTGATGCTGTGAAATCTGCATCTTTGATTTTTTTTTTCCCCCAAGATAAAATCAGCTTCTCAAAGGATGGAGGGATGACAGTGAAGTTCTGAGAGGGCCCAGCAACCTTCCCCTCTGCACAGCTGCCTTTGACTCTGCAGAGCACTCTTTGTGGGAGTGCAGAGCATGTGCTGAAGGAAGTTAAGAAGAAGCAAAGGCTTTCCGGTGCAGATAAAGAGATGGTGTACACAATAGAATAAAGAAAAGCTCTCTAAGAGATGCAGCCGCCTCACTGACGCATCTGGGGGCAATATTTCAGCCCTGGTAATTGAAAACTATCATCAGACCACAGACTGACTAAAATGAGCCAGTTAGAATCAGTGCTAGTATGCCAGTGCTAAGTAATATATGTAAAGTAATTTTAGTAAAGTAAGTGTGTCTCCTAATATTCTGACCCCAGACTTATCCTCAACATGAACATGCAAGGAGTATAGAACTCCCTTTTCACTCTAATGATTGTGTTTCTAAACTAATATCACGTGGCCTTGTTTTCTGTTACTACACACCCACAGTTCATTATTAGCTTATGGGCATGCAAGAAAGGAGAAATAGCATTTTCAGTTTGCTACCATCTATTAAAGGCAACAATCAAATACACACTTTTGTCTTTTTTCGTTAAAATCTTGACCTTGAAAGTAGTTGCTTTGCAGTCACCAAGCCATGTGATTAGTGACTCTGCCACCCCATGGACTGCAGCACGCCAGGCTTTTCTTTCCCATCACCAACTCCCGAAGCTTGCCCAAACTCGTGTCATCGAGTCGGTGATGCCATCCAACCATCTTGTCCTCTGTTGCCCCTTCTCCTCCTGCCCTCAATCTTTCCCAGCATCTGGGTCTTCTTCTAGTGAGTCAGCTCTTCACATCAGGTGGCCAAAGAATTAGAGCATCAGTCCTCCAGTGATTATTCGGGGTTGTTTTCCTTTGGGACTGTCTGGTTTGATCTTGCTGTTTAGGGAACTCTCAAGAGTCTTCTCTAGCGCCACAACTTGAAAGCATCAATTCTTTGATGCTCAGCCCTTTTTTATGTTCCTACTCTCACATCTGTTTATGACTACTGGAAAAAAACCATAGCTCTGACTATATGGAACTTTGTCTGGAGAATGATGTCTCTCTCTGCTTTTTAATATGCTGTCTAGGTTTATCAAAGCTTTCCTTCCAAGGGGCAAGCATCTTTTAATTTCATGGCTGCAGTCAACATCTGCAGTGATTTTGGAGCCCGAGAAAATAAAATCTGCCACTGTTTCCATTTTTTCCTTATCTATTTGCCATGAAGTGATGGGACTGGATACCATGATCTTAGTTTTCTGAATGTTGAGTTTCAAGCCAGCTTTTTCACTCTCCTCTTTCACCTTCATCAAGAGGCTCATTAGCTCCTCTTCACTTTAGCCATTAGAGTGGTGTCATCTGCATATCTGAGGTTGTCGCTACTACTCTCTCCGCAGTCCTCATTTCACCTTGTGATTCCTCCAGCCCGGGATTTTGCATGATGTGTTCTGCATGTAAGTTAGCTAAGCAGGGTGGCAATACACAGCCTTGACGTACTCGTTTCCCAGCTTTGAACCAGTCCACTGTTCGTGTCTGATGTCACGTCTGACCCATTATATTTTCTCTAATTTGAAACTCCTTCACCTTGTCTGTTCAGTTGCTTGTTTGTGTTTCCAGATTTATGGCAGATTCAGCATGTCTTGATGTTTTCCCGTTTCTCCCTCCGTCCCTTTGACTGACATCTGCTCTGTCTTCCATGCGTGTTTTTCTTTGTGTGACCTTGTTCACCACACAGCGTTGTTGTGCAGTAGGGCTGTGGTGGGAGCACGTAGAACCGTAGACTGTTTTATTATTTTCTTTCTTAGTCATTGCTATATTTTCAATTGTAGCATTCTTTAAGTAATGTTAGTGAGATGGTTCCTCATAGCATTTTTGTAGCTGTGAGGTTACTTTATATATTTTAGCTGGGATTTGGGGAGATTTATTTCTATATACCTGCCACTTTCTTCGTCAGTTATATTCTTCTTTAAAATTATAGTAGAGTTAACACACTGTATTCATTCGTTGTATTACTGACATTATGTTAGTGTCAGCTGTACAACATAGGGCTATATCTTAAGCTCACATTTTCTCAAGGATGGCATACTAAAGTTACATACAAAAATAGATAATTTAGATACTTTCCTTCCTCCTTCTCTTCACCTCCTTTAGAAATATAAATGCCAGTGAATTACAACAATGTATCAAAGCATTTTAATACTTTTATTGGCATAGTATTCTGCAAATAATCACTTTGACTCCAAATAAATTAATTATTGTAATCCATCATCTTGCTCCTGCTGCTGCTAAGTCACTTCAGTCGTGTCCGACTCTGTGCGACCCCATAGACGGCAGCCCACCAGGCTCCCCTGTCCCTGGGATTCTCCAGGCAAGAACACTGGAGTGGGTTGCCATTTCCTTCTCCAGTGCATGAAAGTGCAAAGTGAAAGTGAAGTCGCTTAGTCATGTCCGATTCTTAGCGACTCCATGGACTGCGGCCTACCAGGCCTCTCCGTCCATGGGATTTCCCAGCTGAGAGTATTGGAGTGGGATGCCATTGCCTTCTCTGAATCCATCATCCTACACCTCAATAATTGTTGAAGCAGCATGGAAGATTGTATCATATGTACACTTACATCTCTAAGTATTACAAGAAGTTTATAATTCAGAGAGCAGATATATCCCAAGCTCTTAATACATCTTCATATATTATGCACTTTGAATGAAAAAAATTAAAAATGTTGGATTGCTGAGGATTTCTTTTGCTTAACTTTTAAACTATTCCTAAGCTAAAAGAGCAAAAACCCATTGTTCTTATCTGGTATTTCTTCCATCTACAAACTTTCTTAAGTGGCATGAGTGACAATCACCCTTCAACTTGCATTGAATTCTAAGTCAATTTAAGTTACCTTACCAAGAGTATTTCTCATTTGAGCTCTTCCCTGTATCCTCACTCATCTCAGGACTTATTGCAGAGGTTATGAATGTTCACCAATGTCCAACTTTCCTATTATTCTTGGAATCTTGCCAGGTTCCATTTGCACTTCAGTGCAAGCTGTAGCTAAGTTATGGTCCATGAATGTGAGTAAAATGATCAGCACTGCTTCTAGACCTGGTCTTTAGAAACATCCCACTTACCATCCTTTCCTTCCCTAGCTGTTGGTTTAACATAATAGACTTTAATATACAGGAAGAAATATGGGTTCCTGAGTGAGCTAAAGAAGTTTGGCATACTCCTCCATCCTAATATGGATAAAAGAGAAGCCTTTATGTGAAAGCTCCTGGAATTTTGATAATTATATCTGAGATTGAAACTTACTATGGTTTTCTACCCCCTCCATCATCAACATCACCTCTAACATAAAATATGCATGCATAAATTCTTATTGAGTGGATAAATATTTTCCTGCCAATGCAGTTAATGTATTCTTGTTAATGCATTATTTCTATTAAAATTAAAGTTCAGTTTTTTGTTTTTTCCTAGAAATACTTGAGTATACTGGGATATTCTAACCTTGGAGACATTTACAATTTATGTTAGGTCCTCAAAGCTACTTTTCACTTTGTTTCACAGCTTCTTTCTTCATGAGACGCTGAACAATATCCTGGATCTAAGCCAGAGAATATATCATGGTAACATCTGTCTATAATGCTGCAGATTAGTCTTCTCTGATATTGTGGACACAGCGGGGCTCCATCCTGGTCCCTGTTTAAGGAAGTGTTTATTTTGACCTGAGGGAATAGTGTGATCAGGAAGCCTCTAGACAGCCGCTCCTTCAGGGTTTGTCTCAGCTTCAGAGAACTACCTTGTACGAGGTTATGTTCTCCCTGGAGTGGTATGGGTCTGGCTGATGAGTGAGGTGACATATAAATGTCTGGGCACTTCAAACAGACGCAGAACACTCTGAAGGGCAATACTCCCTTCAGCACTCCCCGTCATTTGGGGTGAGGTTTCGCTGGGCCTCTCTCAGCTGAGTTATCCCCCTTACTTGTGATCCCATCTAATTTTTTCCGCAGATGTTGATGAAAGTAAATTTCTTACACCCAAACTCCATTTTGTTGTATGTTTCCAGGATGTCAAATGCCCCATACCTGACCATATATTATTTTTTTCTTCGAAACTAAGCATGTTTAAAAACTCTCTCCTGCATTCTAAATCTCATGGAAGCCATCTCTGTTATCCCGAATTGTCTGAGACAAGAAATCTTACTAAGTTCTGAATGTCATGTCAGTTATGATATAACTGACAAATAACAGTTAGATGGCTAAATGAAACAAATCATCATGATAAGTAACAACAGCAAAATAGAAGAGTAGCCAGGCAAAGGAAATTTAAAAAGAAAAATTAAAAGCATAGTAGAAAAATCAGAGGGAACAGGCAGAGTAGGTATAAGTGAGCATGCGATAGTTATGTTGCAATGCTGTCTGTAAAAAAGCAAAATAACATTTGATCCTCTTAATATATTAAACGCCTAACAAAAATATAATTTTTATGAGAGTACCTACATTCCACAGTGGCTGCTTAGAAATTATTTTATTAAAAATGAGACCTGCCTGTCCTCTTCATTTCTTCCAAGCACAATAAAAAATAGAAGCCAATAACACAAAGGCAAATGAATTAGAGAACCGATGAACAAATACATTTAAAACAAATCAACAAACAAATAAACCCACTCATGTTCTGTTGTCATAACAATTATACTGTGTCCCTGGGGTCTCAATCAATATGGAGATTGAATGTTTCTGGAAGCAGTGTACCGCTCTTAACTCTGCAGTGTTACTTGAAGGATCGTTTGTTGTGGGCGCTGGGAGTAATGGCTGGGGCGCAACAGCAATATTAAGACAATATATCCTGTGGTTCTCAGCCTCTGAACTGATAATAACTGGTTAAGTAAACTGGCTACTAAATCAAAAAGAATGGAAACAAGACAAAGTGAGAAGTGAAAAATAGCGGATATGAGAGAACAAAATGCAAACCTGAATGTTGGTTTAGGCTTGCATCTTATGGAATGGGGAGTATTCACGGCTAGTCTTAAAAATACTCAGACTATTTTGAAATTAACTTAAAGTCATAGATTTGAAATAAGTTCCAGGGACATGTTATAATGATTAGATATTCAGTCAAGAAAGATTTTGATTCAGTGACCAAAAATATAACATTAAAATATTCAGTCTGCAAGTTTGATATTACACACACAGCTAAATTTTTTCTAAAAAATATCACATTATGCACAGAAATTCCAAAGTATCTGCAGATTTTTGAAATGGATGCATTAAGGCTCAGCCTCAGTTCCCAAATAAAGTTTTGTTGACAGAGCAAAAAGACATGACATGTGCTTGAAAAAGTGGTAATTGTTGTTCTGTGAACAGTGGAAACATCTACTGGTATATTTGCTAATATTTTCCTTAAGACAGCTACATGTAGTAGAGTTGAAATGTATTTCATATAATCAAAGGGTAGAAGCTTTCTTCTATTTCCCACAGTATCCAATTGAAGAAAATAATGCCCAGAGAATTCACGTGTTTCCTCAGTGGCAATTAATGGATGGCAGAATTAGCAACAGAAGGCATGGCATCTAGATTTCGAGGCCAGCTAACTCCTTCCCAGTTCTTTACGGATAGGATGTCATTTACGGGACAGTGATTGTATTCTTTATAAAATGGATCTCCTGGTAAATTTCTGTCCCTGTAGTGATATCTTACATTAGGGACTAAATGTAGGGGGAGCCCCTTACTAAGTCTCTTAGTAAGAGTCAGAAATGAAAGACTTCCACTCCCCTGTTGAATGCTCTTAGTAAGAAATACTGTAAATTAGAAATTAGCAGTTCTCAGCCTTCCAATTTAATCTGTCTTTTGATCAGCATTGACCGCACACTCATAGACCCAATCCCTATGTGACAACATCTATGCCAAAATGCTTGCAGTGGAAAAATGGGGAAAACATAAGTCTCTCTCACATTTGGACATGTTTTGGACTTTATGTTTTCAGGCTGTAGGTAGTTAGTACACATTATAAACCTTAATTATGCAGCCATAAAATATTATGGCGTGAAAGACTTCAGCGTATTTCAATATTTATTTGATTTTAAAGTCATTTCCAAACATATTTTCTTTAGATTAAATTCAATGAAGAAATCAGATAAACTGTATATTTTACATAATAATCTGTAAAATGTCAATGTAAAATGTGAAATATAGATTGCACTCAATAGTGAAAACAAGTTAGCTCCAAAGCACTTTTAAGATACTTTACAGCTGTCATTTTTAGAAAAATAGCAGATAAATGAGGCCAGTCAACAGCATACTTTGAAATTCGCCAGTTTAATTAAGCTTAATCACATGATACTTTTTTGCCAGATGGAGTGAAGTGGAGCCTTTTATATTTTTCCTTTATGAGATAACACACTTGGACATTTGTCTTGCATGTATTTTACCTTGAACTATGATATTTTTGGTAGCCGATTCAGCAAATATATATGTGAGATGTCCTTCATATGGCTCTCCATACTTTTCTGTAATATGACTTTTTTCTTTCTTGCTTTAACTGTGTGATAAAATAATCATACTGGAACTTGCCATTCTTCGCATATTCCAGTCTTCCCTTACCATTGATTGGCTCAATGATGGCTACTTGGCTCAAAGTGGACCAATGTAACCATTTCTGCCCCATATTCATCCAGGTAATTTATTTAAAGCCAAATACTTAGAATTAGTCAGGCTTCTCCAGAGAAACAGAGCCAAGAGGATTTATATGGAGAAGCAGGGGTGGTGAAATGGTGAGAGAGATTGATTGATTGATTTTAAGTAATTATCTCATGCAATTGGGAAATGTAGGAAGCCCCGAATCAGCAAGGCAGGTTGGAAGTCCTGAGATGGATGGAGAAAGCAAGTCTGCAGTTCAAGTCTGAGGGCCCTCTACTGGAAAAATTTCTTGTTTTTCCAGATCAGCTAGTCTTTGTTCTCTTCAGTTCAGTTCAACTCTCATGCTCAGTCATGTCCAACTCTTTGCAACCCCATGGACTGTAGAACACAAGGCTTCCCTGTCCATCACCAACTCCTGGAGCTTGCTCAAACTCATGTCCATCGAGTCAGTGATGCCATCCAGCCATCTCATCCTCCATCGTCCCCTTCTCCTCCTGCCTTCAATCTTTCCCAGCATCAGGGTCTTTTCTAAGGAGTCAGTTCTTCACATCAGGGGGCCAAAGTATTGGTGTTTCTGCTTCAGCATCAGTCCTTCCAATGAATATTCAGGACTGATTCCCTTTAGGATGGACTGGTTGGATCTCCTTGCAGTCCAAGGGACTCTCAAGAATCTTCTCCAACACCACAGTTCAAAAGCCCCAATCCTTCAGTGCTCAGCTTTCTTTACAGTCCAACTCTCACATCCATACATGACTCCTGGAAAAACCATAGCTTTGACTAGATGGATCTTTGTTGACAAAGTAATATCTCTGTTTTTTAATATGCTGTCTAGATTGATCATAGCTTTCCTTCCAAGAAGCAAGTGTCTTTTAATTTCAAGGTTGCAGTCACCATCTGCAGTGATTTTGGAACTCAAGAAAAGAAGTCTGTTGCTGTGTCCACTGTTTCCCCATCTATTTGCCATGAAGTGATGGGACTGGGTGCCATGATTTTAGTTTTTTGAATGTCAAACATTAAGCCAACTTTTTCACTCTCCTCTTTCACTTTCTTCAAAATGCTCTTTGGTCCCTTTTCACTTTCTGCCATAAGGGTGGTGTCATCCGCATAGCTGAGGTTGTTGATATTTCTCCCGGCAGTCTTGATTTCAGCCTGTGCTTCATCCAGCCCAGCATTTTGCATGATGTACTCTGCATATATGTTAAATAAGCAGGGTGACAATATACAGTCTTCATATACTCCTTTCCCAATTTGAGGCCAGTCGGTCCATGTCCAGTTTGAACTGTTGGTCTTGACCTGCACACAGGTCAGATTTCTCAGGAGGCAGGTCAGTTGGTCTGCTCTTCCCATCTCTTGAAGAATTTTCCACAGTTTGTTGTGATCCACACAGCCAAAGGCTTTAGCATAGTCAGTGAAGCAAAAGTAAGTGTTCTTCTGGAATTCCCTTTCTTTCCCTATGATCCAACAGTCTTGGCAAATTGATCTGTGGTTCTCGTGAGTTTTCTAAATCCAACTTGAACATCTGAAAGTTCTTGGTTCATGTACTGTTGAGGCTTTGCTGGAGAATTTTGAGCATTACTTTGCTACCACGTGAGATGAGTGCAATTTTGTGGTAGTTTGAGCATTCTTTGGCATTGCCTTTCTTTGGGATTGGACTGAAAGCTGCCCTTTCCAGTCCTTTGGCCACTGCTAAGTTTTCCAAATTTGCTGGAATATTGAGTACAGCACTTCCACCGTATCATCTTTTAGGATTTGAAATAGCTCAGCTGGAATTCCATCACCCCCAGTAGCTTCAGTCATAGTGATGATTCCTAAGGCCCACTTGACTTCACACTCCAGGATGCCTGGCACTAGGTGAGTGATCACAGCCATCATGGTTATTTGGGTCATGAAGCTCTTTTTTGTACAGTTATTCTGTGTATTCTTGCCACCTCTTCTTAATGTCTTCTGCTTCTGTTAGGTCCCTACCATTTCTGTCCTTTATTTTGTCCATCTTTGCCAATGTTCACTTAGTATCTCTAATTTTTTGATAAGATCTCTAGTCTTTCCTATTCAAATGTTTTCCTCTATTTCTTTGCATTGATCACTTTCTTATTTCTCCTTGCCATTCTTTGGAACTCTGCATTCAGATAGATGTACCCTTCCTTTTCTTTTTTGCCTTCCACTTCTCTTCTTTTGCCAGATATTTGTAAAGTCTCCTCAGACAACCAGTTTGCCTTTTTGCGTTTCTTATTCTTGGGGGTGGTTTGGATCCCTGCCTCCTGTACAATGTTATGAACCTCCATCAATAGTTCTTCATGTACTCTGTCTATCAGATCTAATCTCTCTATCAAATCTAATCGATTTTGCCCCTCCTATCATCTTATTGGGGCTTCCTACTTGCCCTTGGATGTAGGGTATATTTTTTCGGTGTGATTCAGCATTTTCCTGTTGATGCTTATTCAGTGGTTAGTTGCAGTTTTGGAGTTCTCACAGGAGAAGATGACTACATGCCCTTCTACTTTGTCATCTTCATACTTTATCTTTGGTCTCTTAAGGCCTTCAAATGATTGGATGAGTCAATCCAATCTCCACACTGTGGAGAATAATCTGATTTATTCAAAGTCCACCAATTTAAACATTAATCTCATCCAAAAACCCACCATATAAACCTCAAGAATAAATGTTTGACCAAATATCTGGGGAATGATGACCCAGCCAAGTTATTACAAAAGTGTGTAGGTGCTTTTGTGAAAATGGACTTGAAATGGGAGTTAGGGTTAGAATATGTGTGTGTGCACAAGTGCATGCTCAGTCATATTTGACTCTTTGCGACTGTACAGACTGTATCCCACCAGGCTTCACCGTCCACGCTATCCTCTAGGTAAGAATACTGGAGTTGATTGCCATCTCCTCTTCCGAGGGGTCTTCCCAACCCAGGGATCAAGCTCATGTCTCCCTGTCTCCTGCACTGTCAGGCAGATTGTCTAGCACTGGCACCTCCTGGGAAGCAGGTCTTAGAGTAGGGAGTGATCTCAATTCATTTCAAATGTCCAGAACATTAGTCTAGAAGTTTACAGATGCCCCATACTTTTAGATTAATGGATAAAGGTCTTGGAGACCAAAAATAAAAGATATAATCCCCCCAACAAGTAAAGATGAGAAGCAGGAAGAAAATCAAGGGATAGTGGTATAAGTCTGTGTGAATTTAAAAGCCCAAGAACAAGAAGCATTGATGTCCTGGGGCAGGAGAAGGTGGATGTCATGTCTCAGCTCAAACAGAATTAATTTATTCTCCTTCACCTTTTCATCTATTCAGGACTGCAAGGAAATGGATGATGTCCCCTCGCATTGACTGAGAGCAATTTTCTTTTCTAAATCTAGTGTTTAAAAATACTGATCGCTTCTGGAGTCATTCCCACAGGCACATCCAGAAATATTGTTTTACCAGTTTTCTGGGTATCCCTTAGCCCAGGTAAGTTGACCCAAAAATTTAAAATTAAACCATTGCATCAGTCATACCATACTCATAAGAAAAATATTGCACTAGTTTACAGCAGGATTTTTCCAGGTTTCTTTTCATTCAGTTCAGTTCAGTTGCTCAGTCGTGTCTGACTCTTTGCGACCCCATGGACTGCAGCACGCCAGAATTCCCTGTCCATCGCCAGCTCCCAAAGCTTACTCAAACTCATGTCCATTGAGTCAGTGATGCAATCCAACCATCTCATCCTCCGTCATCCTCTTCTCCTCTCACCTTCAATCTTTTCCAGCATCTCATTCAAATGAGTCAGCTCTTCACGTCAGGTGGCCAAAGTATTGGAGTTTCAGCTTCAACATCTGTCTTTCCAATGAATATTCAGGGCTGATTTCCTCTAGGATGGACTGGTTGGGTCTTCTTGCTGTTCAAGAGTCTTCTCCAGCACCACAGTTCAAAAGCATCAATTCTTCGGTGCTCAGCTTTCTTTATAGTCCAACTGTCACATCCATACATGACTACTGGAAAAACCTTAGCCTTGACTGGATGGACCTTTTTCTGCTTTTTAATATGCTGTCTATGCTATTTCTTTTCATTGGAGTACATTATAAATATTCTTGGTAATTATCAAGTTATTTTTTAAAATATTAATTTTATTTAAATTATAACTTACAAACTCCTTAATCTTAAAGCTATTTTACATGATAATAAAAATACAAAAATAAGTACTAATAAAACTATAAAACCAATAAAAATAAACATTATCATAATTGGATTAACAATGGTTAATTAAGTATTCTAATTTCAAAATGATCATTTTGTATTGCCTAATGAGGATAGGTTTTATTTTACTTTGATATGTGTTATTTTGCTACTGCCTCCAAAATAGAGTCACAAACTGGGTGGTTTAAACAATAGAAATTTATTACCCCATAGTTCCAGAGTCCAGAAGTCTGAGATAAAGGTGTTGATAAGGTTGATTCCTTCTGAGAGTTTGAAAAACATCTGTTCCTCGCCTCCCTCCTGGTTTGGTTTGGTGTCAATCTCTGACATTCCTTGGTTTTTATATCACTTCCTTCATCTTCACATAGTGTATGTTTGTTTTTTTAATCCAAATTTCCCCTTTTTAATTAAAAAAATATTACATTGAGTTAGAATCCACCCTAATGACTTCATCTTAATTAATTCCATCTTCATTGACTGTTTCCAAATAAGATTGCACTCTGAAGTACTTGGAGTTAGGACTCAACAAATAAATTGGAGATGGGATACACAATTCACCCCCTAGCAGTACTTGCCTATTAGCTTCGTTCATCTGACTAAAATCTCTAACTTTTCTCTTCTAAAATTTATCGGAAACCTCCGTTCACACAATATGTCATGATGTTTTCCTTATTTAATTTTTAAAAAATGCCTGCTTCTTGATGTGATCTATCCCTGAGTTACTGAAACAATAAGGAAGTGAACTAGTTCGAAGTTATTAACCAGATTCAGACTATGCTGAAGCTATGTTTAAGTAAGATAATATGGAAATTTTAAGGCATTAAAATGTATTGTAGAAATTAGACCAGAACTCTACAGCATTCTCTCAGTAGAGAAATAGTGTTGTAATGTATGTAGCAGATGCTTTGAGTTCCCACCCAAATCTCCTTGGCACTCACAGCTCTGACAGCTTCTTACTGCAAACACCTGTGAATCCGTCTTTGGCTATAAAAATATTCTCAGTCTGTGGGCAAGGGTCAAGGCGGAGTGCAAACAATTTAATGCCCCTGTGAGTAGTATACAACCAGGTGATGGATGGAGTTGGTGAATGGGAATCACATTTTGGGTGGAATAACTTGGAAACGGTCCCAGCGAGATTGACCTTCAGTAACTCACAGTGGTAACCTGTGTACATATGTACCTGTACTGACTTCTCTTTCTTCTGCATCTCACATTCCTGCTCTCCTACTGGTGTTTTTTGAAATCTGACTAGTAAATTACTTGTATTCACATCATGGTCTACTTCTTGGGAAGGCATAAAATATGTTAGCTATAGCTAAATGCCTAGATTTCAATAAAGGCTTTCTTTTTCCTTTTCTTTTTTTTTTTTAATTGAAGTATAGTTGCTATACACTGTTGTGTCAGCCTCTGTTGTACAGAGAAATGAATCAGTCATAGATATACATACATCCACTCTTTTTTAAAATTTCCTACCAATTTAGATCATCATAGAGCATGGAATAGAGTTCCCTGTGGTTTGCAGTAATAGTGTATATACATAGTCATGTATATAGGTCAATATCAATCTCCCAATTCATCCCACCTCCCTACCTTTCCCCCTTGATATCCATTTATTTGTTCTTTACAACTGTGTCTCTATTTCTGGCTTGCAAATAAGATCATCTCTACCATTTTTCTAGATTCCACATACATGTGTTAATATTTGATATTTGTTTTTCTCTTTTATCTATTTCACTCCGTACTGCAGTCTCTTGGTCTGTCCAGGTCTCGGCAGATGACACAGATTTGTTCCTTTTCACGGGTAAGTAATATTCGATTGTATGCATGTACCACATCTTTTTTTTAACCTGTTCCTCCATTATTGGACACTTAGATTACTGCCATGTCCTGCCTATTGTAAATAGTGCTGCAAAAAATGAACATTAGGGTGCATGTATCTTTTGGAATTATGGGTTTTTTCTGGGTATATACCCAGTAGTGAGATTACTAGGTCATATGGTAATTCTCTTTTTAGTTTTTTAAAGAAACTCCATACTATTATCCATAGTGTCTGCACCAATTTACATTCCTACCAACTATGCAAGAGGGCTCCCTTTTTTCCACACCCTCTCCAGTGTTTATTGTTTGTAGATTTTTTGATGATGGCATTCTTGAGCCATCTCAGGTAAAGAAACAGTTTTCCTTCAGGGATCTCCAATTTTATCAGTGCATGTTCTATGAATCCTAGTTCTAAAATATCTCTTGTACTCTATAATATTTTATTCAATCCTCTTCTAATTCCCACACACCTGTTAGTAGTATCTTAACATCTTTCAGTTAGATAATTTTCATGACCTCAAGAAATATCACTCTAATTCCACATATACCCCAAGGCAGGTTCCCTATTAGCTGTATTAAAGGTTTCATTACCAGCACTCTTTGCCACATATGCTTTGCTCTAGTCACAAAGAAGCTCTGGGACTTTCTGTGACATTGTTGATCCATCATGTGTCTCTACTTCATCCATGCTTTTTCTACTGTCTGGAATTATCTAGTAAGTCTCCAGGGGAATTTCTGCCAGTGCTCCTAGCCTGTTACTAAAGACATCCCCTTATTCTCTAGCACCTGTCTACCCTAACCCCTTATGCATAGCCAAGATTCCATCTCACTGGTGGTATAACTTTGTATCTGTACCATTATTAATCCATACCATAGTATTGTAAGTATATTCACATTATTCACATGCTTTTTAAATTTCATTGTTAAATGTTAAACACCTTGAGGAAATCACCTTCTTCTCTGTTTCCTCTGCCAGATTGGTAGGTGTTCAGTAAAATCTTATTGAATAAGTGAATAGACATTGTAGAAATGCTCAAGACTCCATGTTTGGCCTAGAATTTAAGTCAGAAGAGTGAAATACTTCACTGAAGATTTTCTGGGAAAGCACAGTATTGGAGTCAGTGGTCAAATAAAAAATGCATCCTGCATCTTCAGCCTTCGTTCACCCACCTCTGCTATATTCTCTGATTTGCGTACAAGAGGAGCTGGGCTTCCTTGTCATTTCGTTAGTTTTGACTAAGAAAGTGAGACTCTTGAGCTTGAGGATAGGAGTGAAGGCATAGAGACTGGAAGTAGAGCTTTCCATGGAGGAGAAGTTGCTGTGTGTTAGGGGGCAGCCGGGAGACCATACGCAGTTAGAGATGCACAGTCAGCCTCGAGAAGAGGGGAGACACTCCTTCTGCATTTGCCTGGGTCGAGGACAAATGCTGGCTGCTTTCAGTCCCACTGTGTCACCCAGCCTATCTCCCCCCTGCTGGAGGAACTCTGCACGTTCTAAAGACAGGATCGGAGCAGACCGCTTCTGGAAAGAGTTTCATCCTGCGCAGCCTCCTTTAAGCCACTCCAAGACTGATAGCTTCGACTCAGGGTTGCTACTTCTAACTTGCAAACACACACACCATTTAGTACAGGTTCTGGAGGTGGAATGCTTTTGGTTACTTCATAGTAGTGAATGTTTGTTATTTGTATTCAAGAATAATTAGGTGTGAGCAGTTGCCTAGTAAGTACATCACCAGCCCTCTTGAAGAAGTAAACATTTTTCACTTTGTAGGAGATACAGCCAACTGTCTTTTTTAGCCTGTTTTGTCATTCTAGTTTGGCTAATGTGAGTTCTCATCCTTTGCTTTTCCTTAAATTTTAATATTTTTCAAAGATCTTCATTTATTTTCCCAATTGTCTTTACTTATTTCTATGCCAAGTCATCTATGATCTGCTTTAGTGTCAAGTGTGTGTGTGTGTGTGTGTGTGTGTGTGTGTGTGTGTGTATATATACATTTATGACACAGACTTTATTCTTGGCTTTTTGTTTTTAAAATATATTTTAAAATAATTCAGTGTGGAAATCATTCCATCATTCAACCATACTAAAAAAATTATTGTCAGTTTGAAAGTTTCCTTTAGTCATTTTACATATGCCTATACTTTTCATGTAGCTTTAAATATTAATGTGTTTATAAATTTTAACCTGACTTTCACTTGATAATATATCATATCTATATGCTGTTTTTCAAACTTCGTAAATTATTTTAACACAGCTTGATATTCCATTGGGAGAATAACCATAATCTTATCAACCATTCCTTTAGTGCTAGGTACATTGACTTCCCTCAGAAGTTTCATGGAACATTTCAAGGATCATTTACATAGAGTTTCTAGTATGCTTCTAGTTTTGCATAAGAAAACTTCTCATAGTCGGGATTGAAATTAAGGCGGGATGGGGTCGAAATGTGTGAATTTATAGTTTCTCATAAGCATTCTAATACTATGTTGTTAGAGTTGTGAATTCATATCTTTTCTTGGTTGTTGCAGTTTTGATTTCATCATGTATTATTAAATATATTTTTAACCTATTAAGGAAAATAAAATGGCACTAGTGTTTTCAGTTAGGTTTACTTGAGTCCTTTGAACAAATTAGGATATTTTTATATTTTATTTACCAGGTAACTTTCTATGTTTGTGAATTGTTCTTTCATGTGATTTGCCCATGTTTTTCAGCAGATATATTTCTAATTGTTAAGTATTTTCAGTTAGGTATATTCCATTTTGGTATGCTTTTTATAACCTTGCACATGGTTTGTTTATATATACACATATATATGTATATATATATCTTTGTTTATTGTTTAATCAATATATTGACATGAATAAATTCATATTATTATAAAGTCCTTAGCAATACTTTTTCACAATATCTATATATATATGTGTGTATATATATGTATATATATATATATATATATATATACATAAAGCGTCATTTACATATTATTCGGCTTTTGTCCTCTAATATCATTTTTACTTTTCCTAAAATAAATAATACAGTGAGAAATATATTTATTAGAATAGCCTTTCTAATATTTTTAGGTATTTGCTTCAGAGAAAATCTAATATTTTTGTGCCTTGTGTGGCTATCGGCCCGTGTGTTTGTGCGTGCTCAGTCACTTCAGTTGGGTCTGCTTCTTTGCGACCCCATGGTCTATAGCCCACCTGCCTCCTCCATCCATAGAATTCTCCAGGCAGGAATCCTGGAGCAGACTGCCATGCCCTCCTCTAGGAAATCTCCCTGACCCAAGGATCGAACCTGCGTCTCTGACGTCTCCTGTAAGCAGGTTCTTTACCACTAGCGCCACCTGAGAAGCCCTATTAACTGAGTCTAAATAAATACTGAATAATAATTGTATGTATGAATTTAGTGTCCACAATATATAAGAGTATTTTCCTTATCTATCTGGCATAGATTATACCTAAGATACTGACCACAGTTGTTGATCATATCTAAAGGGGTAGATGGTCAGCAAACTTTGATTTTTCTTTCTCTTAGGATACTGAAAGGATTTAAACTTCCAGTATACTAATCCAATTTCAAAATTAGACCTGGAAATATACGCTTGTGGGAAGACACTTTAAAATCTGTCTTGGAACACATGAAGGTCTGTTCAAAGGTTGATGTATTCAAAATGTGCTGAGGGCTTTTTATTCATCCTGCGGTTGTTTCATATTAATCTGTCCTCTAGTTAAAATCTGTAGCACATGTTTTTGTTATGCCTCATGTTGCACATGCTATGTTATTTTTGCAATTTATTTTTCAGAGTAAAGACAATCTTTTCCATTTAATGTTTTAAAATTCCATCTCCTTACATGTTAGTTTTCAGTTTGTTGACATCATTTTGTATTCTTTCAAATAATGAGTAGCTCTCAAAACTTTTATGCCATCTATACATTAGATAAAAAAAGGCCTCAATGTCGTCCTCTGAATATTAATTGTGATCCCTGCTCCCATGTCACCTCACCACCTGCATCCTTCACAGGTCATCATCCAGGAATCCGTGACACCCACTCCTTTTTAAGGGATTCTTCAATCACCTACGCATCTATTGAGTTTTACTCTCATGTATAGTTTTGTTTCTTATTCATGAAATATTTTAGGAAGCACTAATCGATGGTGCTCAAATTTTATTTCACCCTATTTTACATAATAATGTGAAAAATATGATTTTGAAATTAATCTCTTATTCAGAATTGCTGATTGTTGATTTAATCATCAAAAAAGTAAAATAACTAGACTACTACTAATAATAGGTGTTAAATGGATTAAGCTATTTTATGCATTCTGACGGAGTTTTAAAATATCACCAGACTCTAATAGTGAACTGTCTTACAATGCGTCACCATTTCAGCATGTTTTAATGTGAGTCCTAAGCGTAGGGATGAGGAAAGGGTGAGAAAGGAAGCGAGGGGTATTTACTACTCACATCAATTCTATTGGAGGGATGGAGGTTCAGTTTCCTTAGCATGACACCCAACCTCATGCATATGTATTACACTGTCATATTGACAAATAGTAACATATGTTCCTATAAAGTTAGGAACTGAAGTACTGCATGATATTAAGGGATCAAAAGCACCACAGCTGCTAACGAAGATCGCCTGAATGTTACATAGCTTCTTCAACAATTCTACCAACTTGCATGTGAGCAATTGTACCTGGGTAATCACAGCCATATTCAGATTACAGTTCATAATTCGTCTCCTTTAAAAACTGAGAACACCACCTGTTTTCATTCTGCTTAAAAAAAAAAAAAGGTTTGATAGGATTAGGAAACACATCTAGTCTTTGTTTTTAGCTAGCCCATTTTGAAAATTGGGGTCATGGATGACGGCTTCCTGAGTGGGGCAGCAAAAGCAATGGTAATGGAAGGACATTAAAAAGATTCAGATGTGTAGTTCTAAGCGGCGTTCGCAAATGTGTGAGTGCATTGACATGCTTGATTATGCAAAAGCTGAGCTGCGCAAATCATAATAATAAGCTTTCTCATTAGATTTCCTGCATTTTCTGCTTCTTGATCAGCCAGAAATACAGCCAAGTGTTCCCATTCTTTTGAAATTTCCCATTTACACTTGTTTCAACTACTCAGAGAAAAATAGGGAAAATAAGAGCAGTGAAATAAGATTTTAATTAAAAGGGAAAATAGAAAATGTTCAAATTTCATAAAATGCAAAAGACATGTGCACTTTGGTTATAGTCAGCTTGAAAGCAAAATTTTGCTGGGCACTCACAGACGTTAAATCAGTTCGTAAGTCAATAACCAGGTAAAAAATGTAGTGCAACTATTTTAAAAGTAAACCTAAAAATGATAACTTAAGAAGGCTAATTGAATCATGTGCTTCACAAAGAAAGGTTTTATTCAGAGTATCAGGGCTATCCAAAATAAAGTGTAGTAACAATAGTAGAGAATTATTTGAAAGGAATGACATAACTAAAAGGATACATCCAGATATTCAAAACCATTTCACTAGTTCGAAATGTTGTTTCCACTTTCAGAGGGAGTAAATACATATAATTAGTAGTTACTTTAAGGGAAATGAAAAATAAAACCAGGAATTCATTCAACGTGACCCGAGCAGTCTCTATACATGTGATACCTCAGCATGCATCTTACAGACCAGCAGTCATCAAAATGGTATTATGCCAACACTCACGTGGTTTGCTTGGCTTCCCAATTTAATACCAACTAGGTCAGTGACCAAGTGAAGTTGAAAAGGTTCTTGGTCCAATTTCTTTTTTTTTGGTCCAATTTCTATGTGTTGGCACAATATATTCAATGAGTGAAAGCATTTTCGCTTACTTTAGATAACTCGAGAGGTATTTTTCCCATTATGTTTGTGGATTTGCTATTAAAAAAATGCTAATTTGCTTGATGGGCCCATTACACTTAAAATTGTGTGGCATGTATTTATGTCCAGGTTAGAAGAGAATCAGAAAGGAAGATAGGGGGTCCTTAGAAGATCAGATTTGAACCTCTACATTCCATAGCACGACAGTTACAACTCTGGACCTTCCAGGCTCAAGGAACCTGCGGCTCCCAAAGTCCAGTCCTTAGAGCGCATGAGAGATCAAGAACCAACACACTCCACAGGGTAGTGGGGACCTCCAGTTTCCAGAAGCCACGCAAGGAGTCTGCTCAGGAGAGGATCACTCAAGGACCCTTCTGGAAGCTCAGTATGGGTCAGCATGGCAGCCTCAGAGTACCCACCTGTCTTTCACGATGCTCTTAACTTCCCACACGCTTAGGTATAAAGACTGAGGGTCTCCTTTCACCATCAGCCAGGAACATGCTTAAAAGGATAATTACATCTCAACTTTATTTTTCAAAGTTTGCATTCCAGAGAGTCTTTCTGCTTCCCCTGCTCCTTGAGCTACACTGTCTCTGTGCCCCCCGGAGTGTGGACACTGCTCCTCTGGATCCCTCTTCTTTCTCTGCCACCGCCATGTCCTCCTCACACACGGATTACTGATCCTCCTTATAACTTCCCTTTTTTTTTTTTCCTTTTTGGTCTGCATTTTCTAAATAATCACTATGAGAATCCAACGAAATCCCCATCAGGGTCCAGGGATGTTTATTCAACTAAGTCAAACAACCAAAATTGTATCATTAATATTTTAAGAGTTTATGCCTCAACACTTTTGGATCCCTCACTCACTAATAGCCCATATTATAGTTTTTCCCAACAGTAAGAGGCAAAAGGAAATTAACTTCTTATTTCAATAGTTAAATGCTACATGCAATTCACAGTTATCATTTTATGATGAAAAACATTTGGCTTTGAATATTTATGTCATAGATGTGCAGGGACATCTCTGAGCCAAATAGGTGAAGAATAATTGAATTATACTAGCAGTTTTATACCCCTGATGAATCCTCATTTTTTTGCTTTCCTGGAAGATCAGCACCTGATAATATGCCTTGTTGATCCACATGGCCAGACTCAATCATTACATTTCTCCAGTAATTTTCTACAAATGCCTTTCTCATCTTATAAGCTTTACTGATATTTCAGTGACTATCTATGGTGGTATTTGTGAATCTATTTTCAGAGCATTCAGGATAATTCTATAAGAGAAAGTCGCAATTAATGGGAAGGTACTTAACCCAATAATAATTGACCAGTGCTTTCTTTTTATGTCTCACCAAACCTTCCACCCAAATTACGAGCACCATAAATGGTGCTAAGTTAACAACACTGTATTATATATTTGAAAAGTAGCTCTTTGATAATTCTCGCCACCAAAGGAGAAAAAAAAATTGGAATGATCTGAGAAGATAGATGTGTTAACTAACTTTACTGTGGTAATCAGTTCATGATATATACACAGTTAAGCCATTATGTTGTACACCTTAAGTTTTTACAATGTTATATGTCAGTTATACCTCAATATAGCTGAGGAAGAAAGTCAACGTTATTTTTGGCCTTTTTGGTCCACAATTATACCCTCAAGGCTGAGGACAAACATGTCAAATAAGACAATAATTTTTTTAAAAGTTAGTGAATTAATGTATGGGCATCTCTAACCCTAGCATAGAGAAAACTTTTTATGCAGAAAGCAACATTGCCTCATAAATACATTTTATATAAATTGGTAGATTGAAAATGGTGAACAGTATATATGGAAGGGGCTTCCAACATGCCACAGTGGTAACGAATTTGCCTGCCAATGCAGGAGATGAGAGAGACACAGGTTTGATCCCTGGGTCGGGAAGATCCCCTGGAGTAGGAAATGGCTACCCACTCCAGTATTCTTGTCTGGGAAATTACATGGACAGGCGGGCCTGGTGGACTGTAATTCATGGACTCACAAAGAGTAGACGTGAGTGAGCACACAGCATGCATATATGGAAAGTGGTTCATATTTAAAAATCAGATAAAACCCCCCCCCTTTTTTTAAAAAAAATTTTGCTTTTAAGCAAGGTTTGGTAATTTGCTGACTTAAAAAAGTGTGAGCACACTATTGGAAATCTGTGACATATTTCCAAAGAATCCCCTCCAACTTAGCACTTAATATGTTTACTTTCCCCGGCCAACACAGTAACAGAATTTTCACTCAGCTCCATATAATTCCTTGGTGAAGAAAGACATTTTTTTTTTTTTCTCTCTTGTAAGAATTGTAGGGAATTGTTTCCATGTGATGTCTCTTACCAGACGCTTTGGTCAAAGAGGGTGTTATTCAACAACATTCTGACCTTTGACTGCTCCAAAAGGTGCATCAGAAATATTCATAAATCCTGGAAATAAATGTTCACAGGTACTCTAAATTAAGTATTAAAACTGATTCTATGCATTCCCAATTATGTCTTAAGGATCTCATGAATGAAAAAGTTTTCATTTCTTATTCTCATTTGTTTTGTATTTTCAAACATTTTAAAATCTTGATATCCTATTAAAAACAGAGGGGTGGCCAGGAAAAACATCTGGGACTGCTTAACTAATCTAATTTTCTCAAGTAATTTTACTAATATTCAGTCAATTAAGAAATGTTGGTGCTGTTTATGTTGCAAGTCAATGTGATCATTTGTGAACTGCTTTTTTTTTTATTTAATTTTTCAAAATGAGAAACCAATGAATCCAATTAATTTTAGCCCCACAAACAATTAATTGTACATTAAAAGTAAATGACTTCAATTGATCACATTCTACTCAACTGATGGTCATGAGTGCTAATTTGGGAATGACAGGGAGCTTGGATTCATAAGATCAGGAATTAGATTTGAGTTATAATTTAAAGAAAATTCTTTGAATGAATGAAAAATGTTGATAAAGTTTTACAGTGATAAATGTATAAATGTTAATGCATAGTGTTAAGATGCCTTCATGAAGGCTTAGATGCCAGGATTAACCTGTGCAATAGTGTACATTGATGAATAAATGATCAAACATACCTTGAATTACACAAGAAATATATTTGTGTAGAAAAGGTAATTACCATGTATTCTTAAGGGAGAATACTTAGAAAATTTTAATTGTGACATAATCCTAAAAGATATATAGAAGCTCAAATTTCTTTTTAGCAAGTTACAATGTTTCCTGACTTATATTTTGATAATAAATAATCTGTACTTAACAAACCAACCATAATTCAATTTAAAACCAGTAGCATGCAGATAACCTATAAAGCATTTGAAGTAATGGAGCTGTAACAATTGAGTGTACATATGCAAAAATATTAAAATGGGTCATATGCTTAAATGTTAAATAAAAAGCTGTAAAATTTTGAAGAAAACACTGGAGGAAAATCTATGTGACCTTAAATTGTGTAATAAGTTTTTGCACAGTATCAAAAGAAAAGTTTTTACAAAAGAAAAAATTGGTAGAGTTGACTTTAAAGTTTTGGCCTACAAAAGAAACTATTAAGCGTGTAAAAGACAAGCTACATAGTAGGAGAAAGATACTTGCAAAACATATCTGATAAAACGCTTTTATCCAATATGTGTGAAAATTATTAAGCTAAAACACTAAGAATGTAACGCGATTAAAAATTGTGCAAAAAGATCTGAACAGACACCTTACCCTAGAAGTAAAACCTCACTAATATCTACAAAACTGACAATACATGTCAGTGAAGAACATAAAATGGAGCAGCCATTTTGGAAGGAAGTTAAGAAGTATCTTACGAAGCTAAACATAGTCTTAAATACATCATTCCACAGCTGTACTCGTAGGTATCAATTTGGAAATTTATGTCCAAAGGTAAACCTAAACATAGATGTTTATAGCAGCTTTATTCATAATCTTCATATACTAGAAATAAGATGTACTTTATAGGCACACAGATAACCCTCTTACGAACATAACCTAGAATACTATTAAATATTATCAAAAAATGAGCTATTAAATCATGGACAAACATTGATAAACCTTAAGTGTATATTCGTTAGTTAAAAGCAAAGTCTGAAAAGACTCATACCATATGAGGTCATTTATATGACATTCTGGAAAAGACCGAGGTATGCAGATGCTAAATGGATCAGTGGTTTTCAAGAATTCAGAGTAGGGGGTTGTATAGGTGAAGTACAGAATTTTATAGGCTGATGAAACTACTTTGTATAATAATGCAATGTTGAATATATGAATTTGTCAAAGCCTATTTGTTTTATTTACAATAGAGTGAATATTGTATGCAAATTAAAAATAAATCATGTAGGAAGTCTGAGGATCCAGAATGGAACCAGTCTAACTGTATTTTAAAGATAGTAAACAGCCTCACTGAAGGACAAGGGAAAAAGCCCTAACCTAACCTATCACCAACCTAAGTGACTGGGAAATGAGTGGAGTCTGTAATACTGAAGGTAAAAGTGAAGGGCTTTCCTGGCGGCTCAGATGCTAAAGAATCTCCCTGCACTGCAGGAGACCCAGGTCCAATCCCTGGGTTGGGAAGATCCCAACTATATATATATATATATATATATATATATATATATATATATATATATATATATATATGAATGTGAACTGAAATTCACTTTGCCTAAATGAATTTAATTTGCATTAAAAGAAAAAGATATATAATGAGAAACATATAATGGGATATATATATATGTGTATATATTTATCCCAGGTTCAATCCCATATACATATATTGCCATGCATTCCTCCAGAAGACATATATATATGTATATGTATGTGTGTGTGTATATATATATATATATATATATATATATATATATATATATATTTTGAAGACATGGCAACCCACTCCAGTGTTCTTGCCTGGAGAATCCCATGGACAGAGAAGCCTGGTGGGCTATAGTCCATGGGGTTGCAAAGAGTCAGACACGACTGAAGTGGCTGAACACACACGCACACATATATATATATATGTCCCAAAAGTTATTTTAATATATGTACACACACACACACACACACATGTATATATATCACTCATGCTTCGTGTGAAGGCAGACTATATCTGAAGGCTACCTAGAGCTACTAAAGAACTTTGAAAAGAATAGTGAGCTAACACATTCTTTAAAATTTAAAACAACGTCTGAGACAGGGTAAGTATTATAAATATTTGCTCTTCTTAGGCATGTCTTTGACAGTGGGGTTTTGGGAAGTGTATCACTGCAGTTGTTCAGAAGAAACATGTTGATCCATATCTTCTTCTTTCTTTTCTTGTTTTAAATTTTATTTTAGTGAAGTATAGTTGCTCTCCATTATCATGTTAGTGTCTGCTCTTCAGCGAAGTGAATCCGCTTTATGTACACACGTACCCCCTCTTTTCTGGATTTCCTGCCCATCCAGGTCAACACAGAGCACTGGGCAGAGTTCTCTGTGCTGTCTGGGTGCTTCTCATTATATTTCTTTTCCTTTCAATGCAAATTACATTCATCTAGGCAAAGTGTATCTCAGCCCACCTTCCTATCATTAGAAAACAGAGTTCGTCAGAGGTCAAGCCGAGTTGTGATAAAGCCAGGATGAGACAGATGAAGGTCTTATTTCCCTTTCTGTGTGCAAGTCACACCAGTCTTCTATTTTCAGTAGCATATCGCAGAATCAAGAAATGAAGGGTTGATGAGCGTTTGCCTAGTTATTTTTGTTTTTTAAGATTTTTCCAAATTTATTTTTGTTTAATATCAAGAAGAAAGAATAAACATCGAGTTTCTAATGTGTGAAGGAAATAATTCTGGTAGCTGAGATTGCAAACACTCTGCAGTATTCTTCTCATCCCTGAGAAGTTCATCATATGTTTGATAATGTAAGCTTGGATGTGCTGGAAAAATTATAACGATACTCAGAAATTCTGTGGAATTCAACGTTTTTTATTTTGCTCACTAAGAAACTGGCGCTGAGAGCCAAAATCACTAGCACCATATTTTGGTGCTGGACCTAGACCAAGCTAGGTCTTCTGATGCTCGGTTCTCTTGGGTTTTTTTGTTGTTGTTGTTCTTTCTCGTTATTTCTGTAGCCGATTGTTACATACACATTATTTCACTTTAAAAATAAGTCTATATTATAAATTGCTGAAGGAAAAGAATTCCTCAGATTTCCGTGAAGATGGGTTTCATTTCTTCTTTCCCATGGAGTTGAAATCAATTACCTGGTAGCTAAACATGGAAGAGACCTAGGGTGTGTGTGCGTCAGTTCCCTTTTCTCTTTCCCTCTCGTGATGTGGATGTTCAGTGGTGTTTAGAGGGGAGGCGGGGGACTGTTGTCTTTCAGGGTGCTGGCAACTGCCGGTTAGTGTAACTGAGAGGTTGGTGTAATTAACACTCTGTGCATTTGGCCACAGGGATTCCTGGGCGGCTCAGATGGTAACGAACCCACACCTGTGGTGAGGGAGACCTGGGTTCAATCCCTGGGTGGGGAAGACCCCCTGGAGGAGGGCATGGCAGCCCACTCCAGGATTCTTGTCTGGAGAATCCCATGGACGGAGGAACCTGGGGGCCTACAGTCCGTGGGGTTGCAAAGAGCTGACTGAGCGGCTAAACAGAGCACTCAGCACAGACAACATGTAGCATCCAGGAAGCGAACAGGCTTAGTCATTAACCCCAGGGAGGTAGACGAGAAAGCTGCGGTATGTCAGGTAGGGATATGTATACTTGTTACGGAATGGGAATTTTTTTTTTTTCTTACATTTCCGATAACATGATCCTCTCAAAGGAGAGAGAATAAGTTACCTTGTGAGTGACAACCTTTGGTCTACATTCTATGACCGGGATATTAGTTGGGAGTTTTTAGTCTATTTTTCCTTTCTGGATTTGTCAACTGTGAAGTAGTGAACTTGGTAGGTTTGTTTTCACAGCAGACTAAAACTTTCCTTCTGTGGGTTCTTCCTGTAGAATCTAAGCTAATTCCTTTAGATCTCACTTTATGGCATGCCCTCTAAATTAACCTTTATCAGTAATAAAGGTGATATTTTGATTTCTTAATACCTGTTTCCCTCGGGCAGAGATACAGCTGCTGTTTGCTGGGTATTTTCAAACTTCCAGAGCCTTTGTCATGGGTACACAGATGATCTACATATTGATAAGATCACATTTGGTCTCAGTGAATGACAATTAACCCTGGGAGAGACCAGTAAGACATCAGGAAAGTTCCTGAGTTTTAGGTTGTGATCTCTTCTGTGATTACAGATGACCTGACATAACTTAAACATTACAACATTTGGCATTCAAAAGTATATAAATAAATTCATCCAAGGAGGATGAGACCATAGGAATTGGTGATTCAGAAATGATGCGTGACTTGGCAGACAGCCGTTGTACCACAGCGCTGAGAGCTGAAACTGTTGCTGCGGCTTGAGGAGTGGGTAACCGAGGCCGCCAATACAAACACATGATAGAAGGCTTACCCCAAGGGAGTGGACAAGCCTTAAACACCTTCATTTGGCAGTCATGTAGAGTACTTGAAGAAAAGAGTGAAGCTTTTAATATTTTTTTGAGGTACTTTTTGCAAGCTCATCAGTTACTCTTTCAAAATCATTTAAATTTCAGCTGTACTGTGCATTAATTGCAGGTCACATAGACTGTCTTCTGGGGTCATACTTGTATACTAACAACAACAACAACAGAACTAAATCATAATGGAACAATGTGGATAACATAAATTATTTATACTTGATATTACTAAAGTTCACCTAGACCCCATTTTATAAACCATAAGGAAATAAAGAAAATGTATATTTCCTTTCTTATTCCTAATATATTTTAAATGCTTTAGTTAATGATTATTTAATAGAAACTTTATAATTCATTGTTAGATATTAAAAGAAATTGGAATTATAGTAATTTTGCATCAGAAAACCATCACCTGACAATTCAAGACCTGAAAATCAGGAAACCAGAACCATTAGTGAGAAAGCAGGTAAAATACGTTGCTTGTTTAATAAAAGGATAAATCACTCATTATTATAAAGGTGAGGGTTTTTAATTTAATTGTGGGTTTCCTATTCTGCCTTTCCAGAAAGTCAAGGTTTTTCTTCTTCTGCAACAATTGGACTTTTTCATCTTCTTGTCAACATTTTGTTCATCATTTCATTGAGACTGCATAGAACTCTTTTCAGTTCAGTTCAGTTGCTCAGTCATGTCCGACTCTTTGTGACCCCATGGACGGCAGCATTCCAGGCCTCTCTGTCCTCACCAACTCCCAGAGTTTACTCAAGCTCATGTCCATTAAGTCGGTGATTCCATCCAACCATCTTATCCTCTGTCATCCCCTTCTCCTCCTGCCTTCAATCTTTCCCAGCATCAGGGTCTTTTCCAATGAGTCAGTTCTTCACATCAGGTAACCAAAATATTGGAGTTTCAGCTTCAACATCCATCCTTCCAATGAATATTCAGGACTGATCTCCTTTAGGATGGACTGGTTGGATCTCCTTACAGTCCAAGGGACTCTAAAGAGTCTTCTCCAATACCACAGTTCAAAAGCATCAATTCTTCGGCGCTCAGCTTTCTTTATAGTCCAACTCTCACACCCATACATGACCATTGGAAGAATCACAGCTTTGACAGTGCATCAGTTTGCCTGGAATGTTCCCCTTTCCAGAGGATAATAACTGGAATGGAGTTTATTTTTAAGGTCAGAGAAAAAACTGGAAGCAAGGATAGGATATTATGCTTGTGGGATCACACTCTTCTTTCTTCCCTGGGATGCTTAGTGAGTTGTAAGAGAGCCACAGGTTAGGGAAAGGGACTTCGTAAACAGTCCCAGTAGTCTCAAAACTAATGATTACAGAAAAGAGAGCATGCTTTGGCCGTATTACAACCATGTTATCATTCTTAAAAAGTATGTTAGATGAATGACAGCAGTATTCAACAGGAATGTGGGCCGTGTGGAATCGTGTATTGACGCTGTTAGCTCAGTTAGTGTCTTGAAGAGTGCACTTGATTCTGACATACATTTATTTATTTAGTGTCACTTCCTGCCTGATCAGTGCATTTGACCAAATACATGACAGAGCTGAGAAATTGCATATGTTTTAGAATCAAAGTTGGATAGAAGATTAACTTCAAACTTTTGTTACCTTCACAAATTCATTACAACATATGACTTGCAGTTTCTTTCACTATATTCTGGGAATAAAGAAAAAATACCTTCTCATCTTAATAGGATTCATGGGGAAATTTTTTTTTTTCTGTTCTCAGTGCCAGGAAAAGCCATGGTGTTTCTTTTTAACCTTCTTTTCTCTTTTAATGGAAACCAGGTAATGTAACTAAACTTATCCCACACTGTGAGTTGACTGCTCACCCGCTCATAGGCAGATTTCCAGTCCAGCTGTACAATAGTCTGAAATCTTGTTTATGCAGTATTTAGCACCAGTCTTATCCAAAAGATGATTCTATTTAAATCATTGACTTCATTTTTACTTTTGTATTAATTAATGTTTTTTTTTCCCTGTCTTACAGCTGTATGCTAATGTATACTAGTAAAAAGATACTTCAAAATCTCACTTGGAATGAGACAAGAATTAAATAAATTAATGGAATAAAATCCCATGGTATACATAGTGTAGATAACATTTTCTAAATTATATAAAATGCTGAACATAGTGCTTTACATAGATGAGTGCCCATTAATTTTTCTCCCTCGTTCTTCTCTTGTACTTCCCACTGGGAACAAAGGGTAGAGTCTCATTTCTTTTACTCTTTCAATCACCTCAAAAACAATTATGCAACTTCTATATCATTGAGATGTCTATTCCTGTTAGAACTTTGATAACTTGGGCCAAAGACCCATTTATAAAACCTGGGTGAGTGAGTTCATGGCCTCCTTACAGCTTTGGCCACTATCTTCCTATAGACATTTAATTGCTATCCCAGCACAGTATTGGTTGAAACACTAGCCTCCATGTGGTGTGGAGGATGTATTAGAAGCGCAAGACAAGAAGAGTAGGGAATTGTCTATGTGAACTTGTACAGATAAGAAGTATATATGAGAAGTGCAGAATTTCTTTACGGACACTCCAGTCTTTACAACTATACTCCTATATCTGTTCAGAAGGACTAGGGAATTCTGTTTATTAGGATGGCTGATTTTAAAGTTTGGAGTAATCAGCAAATAGGGTCTTGATTATTTTTGTCATGAGGTCTTTTCTACTTGTGAATCATAGGGATTAGTAGGGATTAAGTGGATAATTTTAAAAAATTCACCTCACCTTTACTGATAAAGATAATGCTGGGGAAAAGATTTAGTATTGGAACCAACTACCCTATTCGCTGTTCCTACCTGCTAGGTCTGGGCTTTAAAACAGCTCACCTGAAAATTAATTTGGGTATTAGCACAGACACACCCAGAGCTGGTGCAAATGTTGCCGCTGTCCAGTGTATAGAGGATGAAGTTAGGGACAGACTCTCCCACATATTATGTTATGTATTAAACACATATACTTCACAAATGAAATGTAAGTCTCATTCAGGTTCTCCATAATGAGGAGGAGTAAGTAAATGGGCAAAAGAATAAGAATAGTTGGGCAAGAATATCATTTTATTAAAATCAGAAGGATGGGAATATAGGCGGCTGTGTTCGATGATTGTAAGGTATGTGTTACAGAAGCCTCAGAATTCAAGGAGATCAAGAAACCCACCCAAGCCCAAGAGGTTGACATTTGGGTTGGATAATTCAAACTCAGCTGGTCCTGTTCCTCAACTGGGTCAGCACAGGCACTCAGCAAGTCATTCTAGCAAAGAGCATTGTCTTCTCCACCACCTGCCCAGAGCTGCTCAGAAGTGACCCACCCGTTTCCTTAGGTTATGACACATAAACCCAGGAGAGTAGGAGTCTGTTGTTTAAAACTTCTTTTACAGCCAGAGTTTAGGTGACCCACAAACTCCTGACATTTTTACTAACTAGTCTTGAATTAAACTGTCAGGGGCGAGAGTCAATATTATCCCCTACATTCTTCATTACAGTTTATTCAAGATAATGAGCTCATTTACTCACAACAAATGCCTTCAGTGAGTAACTGGTGTTAAGCAGAAGAGAGGTTCTTCTTCCTCCTTTCCTGTGTACTTGCTGCTATGCCCTAAACCAGACTCCCCTGACAAAATCCTCTGCACCGGTGCCCCACTCCCAGCCCTGAAAATCCCCAGGGTGTCCTCTCCCCACCAGAAATCTTCCTGAAACCCCAGCTGAATTCTCCTTCATGAAAATGAAAGTTCAAGCCCCAGTAAGAACCGCGCCATTGTTTTTATGTTGGTGTGTCTTTTGCTGAACGCATGACTTCACACATATTGACACTCAATAAATTGTTGCTGAATAAATCAATGAATGGACATAATCTTTATCTATTTTTTTATCTAAACGTTTAAGCCTCTTCAATGTGTACAGGTGTAGTTCTCATACAAATTCTTTATAAAAGACCCAATATCCTTGATCAGCTGATCCCAACTTGCATTCCATCCATTTGTTCATCCTTTCATTCCTGCGCTGCTGTGCTCTGTTCAGGTATATGACAGTAAACAGAGCAGATATATTTTCGGCCCTTGAAGAGTTTATATTCTTGTGAAAGGTAGACAAGAGAAACGCAATAAAAATATGCCAGGAGGCGATACATGAAAATAAATAGAACTGAATCAGGAGAATATTGCTGGCCAGTTAAGGCCTCTCACATTAGCAGGCATTTGAGAAAAGACATGAAGGAAATAAAAATGTAAACTGTGTAAACACCAAAGGGAAAAGTGTTCCAGGCCACAGTTCTGAGGAGGGTGTGTGCTTCACCCAAGATTATGGCAGACCATCTGTGACAATCTGCATTCTTGGCTTTCGATCTGGGTGAAATGAAGACTGAGTGGAGAGTTTTGTTCAGGGGACAACTGCAACCTGGCCTGTTTTTTTAAATGGGATTACTCTGACTAGCTGCTGGGTTGGGAAATAATGTAGGTCAGAAAAGGGTGTCAAGTTGGGAGATATTTTTAAGGATTTATCTTTAAAAAATTCTTAAAAGTTGACAAGGGAAAAAAAGATGTATGTATAAGATTATATATCACATGTTTTGTGTTACTGTTTATTATAGCCTAATTTGGAAAATAAAACTAAATATCCAGGAATAAATGCATTCAAATGAGTCAAAGTGAAAGTTGCTCAGTTGTGTCCGACTCTTTGCGACTCCATGGACTATAGAGTCCATGGAATCCTCCAGGCTGGAATACTGGAGTGGGTAGCCTTTCCCTTCTCCAGTGGATCTTCCCAACCCAGGGATGAAACCCAGGTCTCTCACATTGCAGGGATTCTTTACCAGCTGAGCCACCAGGAAAGCCCAAGAATACTGGAGTGGGGAGCCTATTGCTTCTCCAGTGGATCTTCTGGACCCAGGAATCGTTACTGCATTGCAGGTGGATTCTTTACCAACTGAGCTACCAGGGAAGTAAAAACGAGTGCAAATCAGTCAGTGAAAATAAGGTGAAAATTTTAATGTGTCAACATACAAAAATATTAGTAACTAAATAAGATAAATTATAAAGAAGGATATGAACATTATCCTAGAGAAAAAAGCCTGTTTATTAAATTGTTGGAGTAGTTTTGCTCTGGCAAAATAATATTGAAGGAGAGTTTTCTTTCAGGTAAAAAAAAAAAATCCTCATTGTAAATTGTTTTATTGTATTTATTTAATTATAATGCCTGGTTTATGACATGCCTTTTGATAAAGACTTGTGGTGATGCACATATAGATTAGATGTTTTCTTATTCTCAAGGAGCTTGGAGATGAATGATTTTCTTACTATAAATGACTTACCAACAAATAAAATGTGAGGAGTCAAAATCAGATTATGTTACCCTCTTCTTATAATTCTCTCATAGTAAACATTGCCCCCAAATATTGTTCTTAGTGATTACAATACCCTTTGACATTTCATCAGTATCAATTAATCAATAAATCTGATTTAAATCTCCTTTAAGTCCTTCAACCTGACTTCCTCCATCTATATTCAGGCTAAATATATTCTTCATTCCAGCACCCAAACCTTTGAGTATGATTATTTCAATTTCATTATCTTCTCTAATCATCTTCAAATAGAGTTCAATAGTCAGTGCTCTCCACTTCCTTTTGTTCAATATGTGCTGACGTTTGTGAATGTCATGTCTACAAAGTCACCAGTGACATACTTTTATTCATTTTGCATCAATAAATATTTGGTGCCTGGATTTTCTAGTGACTGAATGAGAAGAGGTTCTGCAGTCATTTGACTTATACTTTCAGACTCTATCTCCACCTCCAGGTTTTGTTTCTCATGCTTCTGACAAACATTATGAATGCATTAAACTCAATTGTTTTGCCTACTCTAGATCCACAATTGTGCCACATTCGAGGCCTAAGATACTGTAATTGTTTTCAGCCCCCAGCCTCATTACCTTCTTACCCTCTCAACCTCCAAATGTATGCACCATCTGTCAACGCCTAAGTGCTTTCCAACAGAATCCAAAGCAGCATCCCGATATTCTCTTTCATCAGTCTAAGCAATTACATTTGTCAATTTGGGAGACTGCAATAATTTTAAGTCATATACAATCATCATGAATTTAACAAGTAGATCAGGGAGTCAAGGGCTTCCAGGTTTGCCCCTCTTCCTAGTTTGTACTATCCTCTTGCAAAATCCAATTTAATCTGTTGCATTTCACATTTAAAATGATATCTTCTTAATCTGTTTTCCTTGTTATGCTTCTTAGCTTGCTTCAGATGCATGTCCGCTGTGAGCCAAGGCATCAGCTGCTTTTCAAAAATTAAATCATTAGTCCTATTGTTTTATTTTCATCTCATGTTTTTATCCAATTACATATTTTGCAAAGTTAATTTCACTTTATTAATGTGTTCAATATAATCTGTGCAAATGATGTGAGATTTACCTATCTCCAGCCAATCCTCTCCTTGCTCCTTTCTTGAATCCTGAGGATGGGGGTCAAGGAGTGGAACCTCCCACCTTTGCCCTCTGGGCATAACTTTCTTCCTTGCTTGGTTATTGGACAGATTCACTGGATGTCTTATTATTTTCCCTTGCTTCTTGTCCTACAAATCAGAGATGTAATTCATCCAGGCTTGGTGCTTTATCAACTTTTAATAACTCTAATTGCCTAATTATCTGCTTGGGTGCAATTATGAAACCTCCATACTGAACTTGTTTTCAGGGATATGCACATTGTTATATTGTCTGAATATACAGGAGTTTGATTCTTAAATAAGGCATGGAAAATTTTTCTGTGATGATACCCATTGTACACCATACTGTTCCTTACTGTTGAGAAGTGTGTGTTTCATCTTAGTGAGTAGATGGTAGAATTGATCAATCAAAACTTTTATAACAGATCAACTTCTATGGAAATTTCTATGGACATATTAGAATTTTCATTTTTATTTTGACTCTACAAACTTACTTGAGCTTTGGCAATGTGCCCTAACTTTCTCACAACATTCTGTGAATAGTCCATTTGTGAATAAAGTGGTGTGAATAGCCTTGTCTACACTTTAAAAAGGAGTAAAAATAGACTCTTCATAATATGTTAGGTCCTTGGAAGAAAAGCTATAACAAACATTGCATATTAAAAAGCAGGGACATCACTTTGCCAACAAAAGTCTGTATAGTCAAAGTTATGATTTTTCCTGTAATCATGCATGGTTGTGAAAGTTGGACCATAAAGAAGGCTGAGCACTGAAGAATTGAATCTTTTGAATTGTGGTGCTGGAGAAGACGCTTGGCAGTCACTTGGAGAGCAAGGAGATCAAGGCAGTCTATCCTAAAGGAAATCAGCCCTGAATATTCATTGGAAGAAGTGAAACTGAAGCTCAAGCTCCAATACTTTGGCCACCTGATGCAAAGAGCCAACCCATTGGGAAAAGTTGATGCTGGGAAAGATTGAGGGCAGGAGGAAAAGAAGGCAACAGGGGATGAAATCATTGGAGAGCATCACTGATCAATGGACATGAATTTGAGCAAGCTCTAGGAGATAGTGGAGAACAGGGAAGCCTGGCATGGGATTGTAGAATCAGACATGACTTAGTGACTGAACAAAACAACAATACATTGTTTAAAAAGCAGATTTTAGCACCGTGTATTCAAATGGACAATGATTGAATTCTTCCCTTTGATTTATATTTAACTTTCATTTAAACCTATTTTCAAATTCCATTAAACTGATTGCTAGAAAAGCACTAGCTTTATCAAAACTTATTATTGATAGCATCATTTCTTAGGGTCACATAGCTATAGGCTACATAAAAGGTTTTTTCAGATTAGAGATTTGGAAATAAAGTTCTCATTTCCCCCAAGAAAGTAATTGACTAGAATGAAGACTTGGATTTCATATCTTTACAGTGATTCATTTGTTCTGGGTCTTCTTGATTATAGTGTCATTTTCAGTTTGGGTGTCATTCTTCGAATAAGTATACCCACTTATGATATTGTATGATATCTAATTAAATACTATGGAAGTGTTGTTTAAGTCTTCTTTAGCACATTTTGACTACCCGCGAACCTAGTACATTTTTACACATACTGTGTCTATTTCACAAATATGTTTTGAATAAATGTATGATAACAAGTGGAAAAGTGGAAGAGGAGAAATATATATTTATTTTTACTGAAAGTGTAGTTCATAATGAATTGTGGAGGTTGATGGCAATGTGAAAATGCAGCCCCGTCTTACATTTATAATATCTTATTTTCAAAGTGCTTTATAATTATTAATCATTTCAGTTCAATTTGATAACAAGTGACTTTGCAGCCCCCAAATACACAAGAGCAGAATCAGGTAGGGAGAAATGCTGGACCCAAGGTAATATGCCAGTGTCTACTTGATGACATAAAATTCTGACTGTATAGCTAGGGTAGCTCCGCAGTATGATCTAGGCTTCTTTGACAATATATTACTTTTCTCTTGTGCACAATAAAGGTATCACAATGTCAGCAGTTAAAACAATACACACTTTTTTTTTTTAATCTCACTGTTTATTTGGCTTAGGAGTCTAGGTTTGGACTTAGCTGGGTTCTCTGCTCAGGGTCTCACAAGGTTGCAATAAAGATACCAGTCCTTTCTGAAGCAGAGTTCTCATTTGTGCTCACAGAGTTTGGGCTGAGTTCAGTTCCTTGGGGCTTTAGGACTTGAGGCTCCTTAGCTCCTTGAGGTTTTCCACTGAGCTCTCTGATGTGGCTTTCTCCATAGGCAGTTCACATACAGCTGTCTGTTTCTTTAAGCCCAGCAGGAAAACATCTCGGCTGCTTTGTCTCTTCCTTCAAAGAAGATCTGGATCCTTTTTTAAAGGACTCAGCTGATTAAACTAGCCTGATTCAGGATAGTCTCCCTTTTGAATAGCTCCAAATCAGCATATTAGAGAATTTAATTACATCTGCAGAATCCCTTCACCTTTGCCATATTCTATTGGTTAGAAGTCAGTCACAGATTCTGCATGCATTCAAAGAGAAGGGATTGTAGAGAGGTGTGGGTAACGAGGAACAGGACTGTGGGAATTCTCCACACCACAGTGGGGTTAGAATTGAGCCACTTCTCTGTCCCCTTGATTTCTGATCATTGCTTCTTATCATTTTCTACTCGTTGCATCCAAAGCTCTCAAGTTGTTGAATGCTTCCTGTAAGCAAGGTGTGATGGGTACTCTAGAGATACAAAAATGTGAAGATCCCAATTCATTTGAAAGAATCAGTTTAGTAAAGAAGAGAGAGAGAGCAAACACCATCCTTCAAAATGTAATATAACTTAAACTGTGCTCCATGATCAAGGCTCAAAAAAAAAAAAAAAGTAAAATTATGAGGAGAGAGGTGATATCAGACTGAACAAGTGTGTGGATCACTTCATAAATTAAATATCACCATTGGTATATTTAATAAAAATAATAACTGCTTCCCAGGTGGTGCTAGTGGTAAAGAACCTGCCTACCAATGCAAGACACATAAGAGATGCAGATTTGATCCCTGGGTCGGGAAGATCCCTGGAGAAGAGCATGGTGACCCACTCCAGTATCCTTCCCTGGTGAATCCCACGGACGGAGGAGCTTGGTGGGCTGCAGTCCATAGGGTCGCAAAGAGTCAGACACAGCAGACGCAGCGTACACACACAGACGCACACACTGGCATATAGATGGTTGCTGTCTTCAATTCCCATAACTAAGCAGAACAGGAGACAAAGCACGGACCAAGAAGATCTATTTTAACTAGTGACTGGATAATATAAGGAGGAAGATTTTAGTTTATTAGCCACTCTATTTGAGTAAGAAAGAACTGCCAAACATCTGCTAATCAGAGATGTCCGTACATATTGAAGAGCAATAGATTTGGCTTCTTAAAATTAACCACAGGACCAATCCCCACTGCTCAGTAATGATAAACACGAATATTTCTTTATGGGGTTGTATTTTAATTTGCTACACATAGAATTCTACCCACATTCTGTGAATTTGATATTGTAAAAAAAAAAAATATAACTCGCTCTAATCATTATTACTATACTGCTCATTTTAATTACATGTTATTTTAATTTACTACTCTTTGACTTGAAAAGACTCATACGATTTTTCTATCGAGGACAACAGATCTATAAACACTCAAACTGGGCACATTTCACAAAAGGAACGACCACAGGAACCAAGATATGGAACCGCGGGGTGGGAAAAGGCTTTTAAAGTAACCCCTGAAGACATTGCAGTGTTTCAGGTCAGATTACGTTTCTTACCTTATTCTGTAATGTCTTGGAAAATTTTCAGTTTAATATTAATGGATGCATATTTTATTTTAAATAAAGGATAATTTTAGAAAAGAGAAAATACTTCTAACTATAAGAATTAGAAGCCGTGCATACATTATTATCTACTATAAGCAGTTAACCTGTTTAGAAAGTATTCTACCTTGTCATTGTTGGAGCCTCTTTGACTCACAAAACTCTTCACATCTGAAAAATGATTGTACCTACTCTTCATTTCAGGTCATGATATGAGGGGGGAAATATTGCATAGAGTATCCTACAGCTGTCCTCCCAAGCATTTATGAGTTAAACATTTACTAAATAAGGAACAGAACTCTTAGCACCCCTTGCTCTAATTTATTTTTTTCAATGTCATGCTGCTTGTAATTTTGAATAACTGCTTTTACCTGCTGCGAGGAACAGTAACCACTGAGCATTGTGTGTTTGCTCAAATCCTATTTGTTGTTATGGAAACAGCATCTCTATTAAGCTTCCTGCTGCAAAACGATTGTAGAAAATGTTACTTAAAATGTTCACCAGCAAAGAAAGGGGGGAAAGTGAATTCAAACAATACCTGACTATTTCTGTTATATGACATGAAGATGTTTGAAATATAAAGTGTAAGTAATGATGACTGGGCAACTTCATTATCCCCAATCAATGCATTGAATAAGAAAGGGACTATTGTGGAGGTATGCAAATTAAAAGGAAAAAGTATAATGGATTATTCAATTCTACAGAGTTCAAATCGAGTGTTTGGAATAAGAGGTTTCTTGATTTGATGGCTTCATGAGAGATGAAACGCAGAGTTCACCAAGGTAGAAAGCTGGATTTAGTTGTCTGTTACTCTATAGAACACTTTTCCTACACAGAAAGCACTTGCATTTAAGTAGCACAGTTACATGCCATTCATTTGTTTCAAAATGTATTGGTAGATTTATCTTAATTTACTTATATAATTGCACATTTGATGATAAAGCCTATGATTGTGCATCAGATATCTATATACGTTGTGTTCAGGATCCAATGGACATTGTTAGCTACACTTCAGTATTTCAGCCCCGTGTAATATTTAAATGAGAAAGAGAAACAAACTCAAATCCTATGGTACAGAACTTCTATCCTTCTGTCCCCTGTTCCTAGGGACAAATTCTAAGAATGAAACATGTTTACCCACATAATTGAGAGTCAATATCATTTCTAGCAGAGGGAGTATGCAGAACTCCTTCGGGTGAAGTTGTAGTTAAGTTCTGCATCAACATGCACAAAATGGAAGCCACCAATCCTTCGTCATTTACAATTTCTACAGCAGACAATATGCCGTATCCTCTACTGATATCGTATAGAGCCTCTTGTAAACATAGGGAGACTGGTAAACTGGAAGTTGTCCCTGTTTTGTAGATGAAGAAACAAATTCCTGAATAGAAATAACTTTCTCAAGGTCACCAGCTGGGGAGTGACAAGAGATGAGGGTTTTTTCCTAAGATTTTTGTTTCTCTATAAAACATGTTCTAAGATCATTTACGGCAACATTTCTATACAAGAAATACTCAATTGTGTAAACTTAACTTTTCTACCGCCTTTTATTTTTTTCTTGGAGGGGGAGGATGGAGGAAACTAGACTTTTCAGAAAATGGTTTCAGTTGCATTTGTCATGTATATAAAGTTGTGTCTGTATGTACAAATGGAAAATAACAGGCCTGATCCACTCATTTACTTAATTGTAATAATGAAGAAATTTTGAAATATTAAACATAATTAAAGTTTGGTATGCAAATATCTGCATGCATGTCTCTATAGATGTGTATACGGATATGTATGAGTAAGATTGCTTGAAGCAGCAATAAGGATCAGGTGTAATTTAAAAAAGCAGAAGCAAGGAAAACTTTCACTTGTAAATACCAGAAAAAAGTGTGTGTGTATCTATATATGCACACATAGTTGTTGCTGCTGTTTTTCAGTTGCTAAGTTGTGTCTGACTTTTTGCAGCCCCACGGACTGCAGCACGCCAGCCTTCCCTGTCCTCCGCTATCTCCCGGAATCTGCTCAAGCTCCATGCCCACTGAGTTGGTGATGCTACCTAAACATTTCATCCTCTGCTGCCCCCTTCTCCTTCTGCCTTCAATCTTTCCCAGCATCAGGGTCTTTTCCAATGAGTCAGCTGTTTGCATCAGGTGGCCAAAGGATTGGAGCTTGAGCTTTAACATCAGTCCTTCCATTGAATATTCAGAGTTGATTTCCTTTAGGATGGACTGTTTTGATTTCCTTGCATTCCAAGAGACTCTCAAGAATTTTCTCCAGCATCACAATTTGAAAGCATCAGTTCTTCAGCACTCAGCCTTCTTTATGGTCCAACTCTCACATCTGTACGTGACTACTGGAAAAACCATAGCTTTGACTATTAAATTTACACGTAGAAATGTAGTATATATGTGTGTGTGTGTATACATACATATGTATTTCTATACACATATGTATATATATACATATACTGCATATATTTCTCATATAGCACCTATCAACTGGAATACTAAGTTATGAGATATGCTATATGATATTGAATGTAACCAATAAAATCCTGATGCAACCTTTTGTTACCTACCCTTTAAAATATTTTATAAGGCATTTCAGATTTTTAAAAGATAAAAATGATATAATTGCTTACTATTGTAAAATAGAGCAGTTCCAATTATGCCATTGTTATAGTTAATTAGTAAACTGTTGTTATTAAGTCTACTGAATATACCTGAACTTCACAAAAAAGTCACGTTGTTTGCAGTGACAGTGTTGACTTTCGTTGCATAGAAATTATGGCCATCTTTTCATATAAAAAAAAAAATACAAATTTCTCAGAAATAGCTCCTAAGGCTATAATTTTTGCGATCACTGGGAAGTGATTCTAAATGATACCTAAAACAAAAGCCTCCTGCTGTGTAAATATGCTGAAACTATACTCCAGAGTAAAGTATTCTGATTTCTCACACACCTGTAACATTTGTGGAAGGAGCAGACCAAGAAGATCAGTACTAAATGGAAGGGGTATAAAAAGGGTGGAAGGAAAGTTGGGACTGTTGTGGTCTTACTGTCCATCGCGCCGCTAATGGAATGCGCACCTAGGAAGCCGCTCAACAGCACCTGCGATAGCAACGGGAGTGGACACTTGTGCTGCGCCCTCCACCCTCACCCCCACCAGATTCCTTCTTTGTCCAGTTCTTGAGAATCCTCCTCGATCACCACCCTGCAGCATCTTATCCTCGGCAAGGAAGAGATGCCTAACGTAGGGTCGTGACCTTCCCCGAGTAGCCTGAGTTGATCAACTCGTCATGTGAGGCTGATGGCAGCATAGGACCACCCTGGAGGCCGTCGCCGCTTCAGAGCTCCCTGAAGCTAGTGGATCTAGTCGAGGCCGTGGCTGAAACCATCTCACAGCTCAGCTTCCATGGAATCCGTTTTCTGAGAAATCTAACTTGCAATAAGAACTAAATGAAGTCCATAATATATGCTAGTTGCTTTTTAAAGCATTTTACGTATATTAATTCATATATTCTTCTCCACACCATTATCATGTGATATTTGAAATGAGAAAATTAAATCACAGAGAAGTTAAATAACTGGCCTGAGATCATACAGCTATAAAAAGGTAGATTGGGTATCTGAAAGTCTGAATTCAGAATGTACGTTCTTAAACACCAGGCTATGCTAAATAATGGAGAAGGGAATGGCAACCCACTCCAGTATACTTGCCTGGAGAATCCCATGGACTCAGGGGCCTGGTGGGCTACAGTCCATGGTGCGCAAAGAGTTGGACATGTCTGAGCGATTAACACACATACTAAATAAGGGCTTCCCTCGTAGCTCAGTCGGTAAAGGATCTGCCTGCAATGCAGGAGACTTGGATTCAAGTCCTGGGTTGGGAAGACCCCCTGGAGAAAGAAATGGCAACGCATTCCAGTATTCTTGCCTGGAGAATCCCATGGACAGGGGAGCCTGGTGCAGTCCATGAGGTTGCAAGAGTCGGACACGACTTGGTGACTAATCCACCACCACCATACTAAATGAACTACTTGTGAGTTTATTACACTCTGCATATTTCACTTTCATTTGCATTCTCTCAATATTTAGTGCTGAATTATAAGTGGTGAAAGACGGCCATATAGCAAATATATTTTGTGAAACAGAGTAAATGTTAAATACATTAAAGGAACTATTTAATATTGTCTTAAAAACTAAAAAGTATTTTTATTCAATGTGAACTGTAGGCCCACCCACATTAAAACAAATAGTTATAACACTTTCAATACAATCAAAGACATATGTGGCTAGCAAAATTGGAGGGAGGTCAGACATCAATGTAGAATTCTTGAGGAAAACTTCATAGAATAGAATAGGATTGATCATGTCTTTGCAGGATTAGTAGGATTCAAGTAGAGAGTAAAGAGGCAGGGGATATTTTGATGTGGGAAACAGTGTTGGCAAGGAGAATCCAATTTGCAGGGATTTGGATTTTACAGATGACGCTGTCTTTCAGTGTTAGGGATCGGAGGAGAGTAAACACACACACAGACACATGTGTGCACACATGTACACAATCATGTGAACCACACACAAGGAAAGGCATGTGTGGCCAAGGAGGAGGAAATGCGTTATATTGCGCATCATCATCAACATGAAGGAATGTGTGGACCAAATACGCTAGAGTGCATTGCAGCAACGGTGAGCTTGTTGCCTAAAGAACCTAGATATAGTACATGTTGTTTTTAAGTATCTTGATATAGCTTCCTGTTCTGGCTTTCTAGAATGAATTGTATAGCTAGTGAATGCAAGAGGGAAGACACACCTCCTTAATCCTTCTTTGCCATTTAGTTTATGTAATAATTTGAACACTTAATATTAGTTTTTCTTTGCATATTAATGTGATAGCCATCTCAGAAGTATTCTCTTTTTCTATCATATGATATTTTATATGTGATACATCTGCTTATGTAATTTAATCAGTACATGCTCTATTAATTTGTAAATTTCAGTGTCACAAAGAAATGTGTCTGATCTTAAAAAAATAATTTTTAAACCAAAGTTTCAAAATTTGGAATCATCAGAATAAGTTAGAAAAACATGACTTGATTTTTTTCCCCAAATTAATATTCTCTTGTTATACTTAAAATGGGCTAAATATGATTAGGAAATACATATTAAAACATTTGTTGGTCTCAAATATACCAGTGTGCATGGGGGTATGGAATGACACACTTCCCACTAATTTGAACACAGGAATTTTAATCATTGGATTTTTTTTTTTGGATTAGTGTTCTATGGAATACCATTTGGGACACCCAGTTTTAACTTGTATTTGATTATCTGTGGTGCTTGTTAAAAATATATATGAATATTCTGTTGTGTGTTCTTTGGAAGAGAAATGGTTTGATAAGCAAAATTCTGCTTTGTTCATTATTTCACTTGGCTTGATGTATATATATACCAGCCCCACCACACACACACACACACACACATACATGCAAAGGGGTTATGGTTTAGCTTGGACTAAGCAGTGATTTATTCAATTTTTATTAAGTGATTTGTAGTTTTTAATTGGTTCTAGTCTTAGCTTTTGCTGAGTTGCAATCATTATCACATAAGATTTTACACAGAGAAAATGCAATAATATTCCCTTCCCTTTTGCTGCTGAAGCAGTCAACATTTGACACCTTCTGGATGTAAATCTAGCCACACCAAAATCTAAAATGCAGCAGTCCCATTCTTGATCCGAACAGCTCATACGGTTTTTTACAGGTCACCACGCCCATTTCCTAGAACTTGTTACAGATGCTCCATCCTTGGCTTTGGCTCACTGACACATGCTTGGATCAGTGTGGATGGGGACCTAAGACTGTATTTTAATCATCCATCCAAAGAAGTCATGCTCATTGACCTTTGGGAATCAGGGCTTGAGCCAATCTAAGTATTCTGGGGAGGAAACGCAACAGTGAAAAGGATGAATGGATGGGTTGGGGCTGTAAGAATAGCTGTTTCTCCTGGGGTTGTTTCCAGCCTGGTGATGCTTTTAGACAATGGGAAAGACAGAAAACACACAGTGGGAAGGAGGTGCTCTTTTTCATGCTTCCTATATAACCTCCAGCTGACTTCCTGTTCTCTGTGGCTGCCAGTATAAAGCAGAACATCTGAGTCGATGCTATGACGGAGGCCTGGAACTTGAAGCAGCAGTTCATCAGTTCCCCCAGCAGTAATAGAGTTTTTAAGCTATTATTATTACTTTATTTCTTCCTTATCTTTCTTTTTGCCTCCCTTTTTTCACCTCTGTTTTTGCTTTGCAGTGACTTTTCATATTTAGGAAGAAGGAAGAAAGAGAAGACGTAAACAACCGGAAAAAGAAAGGAGATAAAAGGAGAGACTACATTTAATAAGCTGAATTTAATCCAAATGCATGCCTTCATGTCCCATGCACACGTCTAAGCTTCACTTGCGTTTATTTAATTTGTGTGTTAAGGACATAGTCCTGCATTTAAAGACAGATACAAAAATCTTTTGCTCTATTTCCATAGACTCGATCTAAATTAATTGGATTAAATTAATTAATAAGCTCTACTGTTCTGAGCAAAGCCTGAGACCTTTTATTCAAAATATCTATAGTAGCCTCAAACCTACCCTTCAAAATGAACCTTTTTCTCTTTGAAGCTTGGATGCCAGCCATGGATGCAATATAAGTTAATGCCAAGAGAGATCGTTTAAGTGCGGTTATTAAGGAGACTATGATTGATGGAGTTTGTAGCTGGTAATGTGATTCCCCTTTGGCTGCTCCGTGAACATCGGCAACAGATCAATATCTCATCTGCATGAGATTACAGCCACTTTTGACAATAGCAGTGAGAAGAGTTTAAAAAAAAAAAAGACCAACATATTTGGCCAGAAATCATGATGGTTATTCCAGTTTAAAAGGTAATGCAAATAACTCCTTTTTTAGATAGGACTTTTTTGTTGTGGCGGTTTCTCTTCAGCATTGATCAGACTGATTTCTTTTTACCCCTCTTGTTCATTTTTTTTCTATTTTAGACAAGGTAGATTCCTAACATGAGCATATAGAAAACTGTCTACCCACTAAAAGAAATCACAGCAGGCTTGAGAAAAGCTTGAAGGTTTTTCCATCTAGAAGTATCCTAAGTGTTTATATAATTTAGAAACCTTGAAGGAATATCAAGACTATAGATATTCTCGTTTAACTATTTCTTTTGCATTGATTGGATAAATTATGCTAGGAGTCTAAACCTGAATAATTCTATGTCTTCTCTCTCCCTGGCGCTCTGTTTCTCTGCTCTTATTCTACGAACCTTCGATTGCTCAGCACCTGCACAGCTCATCCCATCACAAAGTTAGATTCTTGGGTGACTCGTCTGTTCCTTGACCCGTCTCTGCATCTTTCTGACTTGCTGAAAGCAAGATCTTACCGGTTGTCCTTACTGAGCCTCTGTCAAACTGCTTTTAACATACAGAGTACTGTCATTTTCCAACTAAATGCTTCCCTTCAACAGTAGTGTCCTGCTTTTTCTAAGACAGACCTGAAGGATAACCAAGGGAGTGGACTTACTCCCAGGCCCTTTGACAAGGAAGTTCAAGTGCAATCACATGAAGAAGCAGAAGCTCTTAGAAGTATCTTACCAAGCCCTTGAACTGAGGTGGATTTGTGTAGGTACAATGATTTAATGTCTTTTGTTAAAAATAAGTACGATTTTTTATTTAGATTAGATCTTAAGTAATGTGTGGCGAACTTATTTTCAAAGGCAGTAAAATTCTTCTCTATGAAAATTGTATTGAATCACCTTCCTGTGCTATAGTATTTTCCGCCCTTAGGCTCCTGTTTTTATTCAGCTTTATTCAATTCTGCAGGCTATTTATTTTGATGTCATAAGCTCCTAAAGTCCTGGCAAAACAAGTAGAATTGAAAAGAAGGGATTATATAAAGGTGTAAAGCTTAACAGAAATAAAGTTCAAAATAAGATCTGAAAATCCATTTCTGGCATAGGATTTACTTATTAATATGGAATAATTTTCAGACTGAGCTTTTAAAATATCATAATGCTGTTTTAAGTTAGATTTACATTCAAACAACTTGATTGTTTAAATTTTCCTTCAAAATTGATTTTATATATACAGATTTTCATATTCATATATATGGGCATATGAAGAGATAGATAGATTCAAATTCCTTTGAAAAGATTTAGTGACCCAGCAATAAAAGGTCTTGTAAATTGTACTGTGTCCTCTGAAAATCTAACTCAGACTGAGATTTGCAAATTGAGATTTAGGGTTGCTTATTAATATGATTGTCCTTGAATATTAATGGAATGCATGCAAAGATTCCTTGCTGAGGAAAAAAAATCAAACAATTGAACCTCCCCTTTGAGGCTGACAGGCTAGTTTTGATAGGCTTTAACAAAAACAATTCAAAATTAATCATACCTTTCTGTGTATTGCTGTTAAGGTTTAAGTTATTCTTTTCTTCTTTTATTTTAATGGAATGGGGAAGAGGATCATAGTATAATGGGGTCCACATGTTTTCTGAAAATTCTCTGAGGAGTAAAATCATTTGTAACCTATAAGGCATCCATCTAAAGCAAGTGAAAATGAGCCACACTTGTCAAGAATTAGAGAACCGAATGTTCTTTTAAAATCAGTCTTTCTTAAGCTCAGGAGTTTTGCTTTTAAGAATTTACTTCTGTTCCCACTTCTGAGAGTCCCATTGCATGTCCTCATTTAGACTCAGGAACCTAATGAACAATTCTTATTGATAAGGCTTTTTAAACTTTGATTTCTTGAGTTTATACTCTTTTATATTTGACTGACCTAATCCTCTGAGCTGACCCTGTAGTTTTAAAAGTGTTTCCCATGAGAAATTAAACACCTATCGATTTTAATTCTTTAGGAAAAGGGCTTCCAAGGAAAATTTATCTTCTCTAGTGTGTAGAAAGAAAAGAACAAAAAGGTATTGAAATGGTTTTTGGTTCACATGATAGCAATTGTTTTTAGACTGAATATAATATGTGTCAAAAGTCAAACTCTATAACTAGTGTTTTATATATATGTTTATATATAGTGTTACATATATATATATATATATATAGTTGTTGCTATTATGTTGTTTCTTCATTCACACTGAATTCTTGTAAAAGCAAATTGAAGCTATATTATATATTATGGTTCCAAATGACATATATTGAATATTTTGATAATTACTTTCTAAATTAAACTTTGAAATAATATTTATGTCTGTTCTCTGAGTCATTCCCTATGTCGATTAGTAATTGTCTGATACCCATTTTCTCCATAAATCTTGCAATGAGCTTTGAGTGAAAAGCTATGCAAATGCCACATCAGAATGCATGCGTTCTGCCAATACCCCTTCACCAATTCTGAAAGAATTATTTTAGTAAGAATATTTGATAACATTTGAAGCTTTTAAAGAACTGAGTGTAAGACATGGACTGCCTCTGCCTTTATATGTTAATATTACCCATTTCTTCTTTTCTATTACCTGTCCCCGTTGTTATGCTGGTTCACTGTAAATAACTAAGCTAAGAAAATTTAAACATCTGCTTTCAGAAAGCAAGTTTATCCTGTCTGCAACACACTTTCCCATAACAACTACACAGCCAGACAAGCGAAACAAGGTAATTTTAACCTAAGAGTTCTCTCCTGCCGACTGAGACAATAATAGAATCAGCCCCTTGCCTGCCGGTCCTCCGCCTCCACCAGAACCTGCTGGGTGTGTTCTGGGAGGGACCCAACCTTCCAGGTCAACAGCTGGCGTGGACGCTCTGGGGCAACACTTCTCAAACCTTCTGTGTTGAGGGAGCACCTCCTCCCCCCACCCGTTTCAGAGACCAACGCTCCTTTGACAGTGAAAGTGTTAGTCGCTCAGTCACGTCTGACTCTTTGGCCCCCATGGGCTGTTGCCTGCCAGGCTCCTCTGTCCACGGGCTTCTCCAGGCAAGAGTGCTGGAGCGGGTAGCCGTTCACTTCTCCAGGGGATCCTCCTCACCCAGGGATGGAACCCAGTCTCCTGCATTGCAGGCAGATTCTTTACCATCTGAGCCCCCAGGTGATATCCCCATATTCTTTTATGATATGATAAAAATGCATTCCTGGAAAATATTCCCTTACTTGGATGTCACAGAAATATCAAATTGCTATAAAGGTTTCTAAATGCTTTAGGAAGGCCAGTAACTGCTACAGTGTTTGAGCTATTTTATCATGGTGTAAATGGTGTACCCACTGGCAGGCTATTGAGGGCCCTGACTATTGTTTGGAGAAGTGTGGAAATAGGTATTTTGCAGAGCTCTCTCTCTGTATTATACTGATGAGTGGAGAAATAGCAAGTGATTACAGACACAGGGCAAGAGAAGATGATCGCTCCTTTTGGGCTTTAGTTCTCATTTCCTCAGTGGGTCTAACAAAATTGATGGTGCTGATGCTGATGACAGCAGTGAGAAGGGAAAGACAGGAAGAAGAAGGAGACAGTGGCTACCATTGCTAGCATATGCTTCTTTTTTAAAATTAATTAATTTATTTTAATTGGAGGCTAATTACTTTACAGTATTGTGGTGGTTTTTGCCATGCATTGATGTGAGTCAGCCATGGGTGTACATGTGTCCCCCATCCTGAACCCCCCTCCCACCTCCCTCCCCATCCCACCCCTCAGAGTCATCCCAGTAGCATATGCTTCTTGAGTCCACCCCTGTCCTGAAACTAGGAGGATTAACTTCAGGGCTCATCACAGGGGCAATGGCACTTTGCTTCTTTTGCACTGAGAAGTCGCCTCTCTCATTTGTCCTGTAGAAACCCTTAAAAATCCAAATAGAGAGGACTAGGGCAAACAGTGAGACATCAATCCATTAGCAATTTTCACCGCACAGACGCCGAGAATTTAAGATAGATGAGAAACCTGTCAAAGCTCTGTGGCCAGTCTTTCATAAAAGTCTGCTCTAGGGCACACTACTCTGCACCATTTTTAAAAATTTGCTTGAGAGTAAGAACATGTATTCATGGCAACCTTCATGAGATTACTACCTACAAATTTGTCAGTTCTACCAAGGTAAATGCAAAAACCACTGTCAGGAATGATGCTGTCTGGCAGTCTGTCTTCTACGGATAACTCATGCAGGGCTATGGTGGCCAGAGATGACCGTGGGATGGGACTTGGAGCACTCAGCCGTTTTGTGGAATCACTGTCAGTAACTCTTCATGCTGTGAAGTTCATCGTCAGTACCTCAGAAGACTGCCGTTTTTGAACATGACCTACGTTTGTTTGAGTGAATGCTTTCTCAGAAAACTTCAGTAGACTCTGGCAGAGCAGAAACAATAAAACCCTTTGCCTTGTTCTGAGGGCAGGTGACTCAACATTGCAGTCTGTGGAGCTGAATACTAGGAACTCTGACAGAACAATGTTGGAAAGAGGTTTCCCTTTCTGGTTCTTACCTGATTCTTAGAAACCTGATGTATGAGACTGCGTGCCACTACCTGGAAAGTTTCCAAAAGTTATTCTATATTTAGCTTATATTTAGAGTTTTATTAAATTAAGATAAACCCTCTGGGTCTATCAGATCTTCTGTCAAATTTCCAGGACAAAGATTATCAGTTGAGAATCTAAACATTATGTACTGGCCTTCATTGACTGGGAACCATTGTATCTGACATAGCATGGTCAGTGATGAACTGTTGATAACAAATGGATTCCCTAGTGGTTCAGATGGTAAAGTGTCTGCCTGCAATGTGGGAGACCCGGGTTCGATCCCTGGGTCAGGAAGATCCCCTGGATAAGGAAATGGCTACCCAGTCCAGTATTCTTGACTGGAAAATTCCATGGATGGAGCAGCCTGGTGGGCTTACTCCATGGGTTCGCAAAGAGTCGGACTCGACTGAGCGACTTCACTTTCTTTCTAAGAGGAGAGTGAAAAAGCTGGCTTAACATTCAATATAACACTCAATGGTTATATTTTTCAAGAAAATCATCCAACAAGAAGAAAAAACAATATTTTCTCTTAAAAAATGGTTCTATTCATGTGAATTATTCACTGAGGGACATTATTCACTTAGGGACATTAAAGAGTATAGACTTTATAATCAGTCAGACTTGAATTTTGATATAATATTTGCTGCTTCTTAACAATTTAAATTTGAACAAGATGCCCTATTCCACTTATCTCAGTTTTCTTATACAGTAAATTGTAATAATGATACTACTTACATCAAACATATCATACCCTTCCTAAGAAACATATATACCAACCATTTATGACAGAATCAAATGTTTTTTCCAGTAAGCATCCATTGTGTTGTTGATAATGGTAGCAATAGTGTGATTTTATCCTTTCAAGAAATAATTCTGAGAAACAGCTTGGAGAGAAATGGCATGAGAAAGTAGCCTTCCTGATTATTAGCATACCCCAGAGCTGGCCCATCTTGGGTTCAAGGTCATTCATTAGTATTGTTGGAAATGCTGCAGGTTCTACGAATATCTAACCCTGGATCTTTAGTAGAAGATATGAAGGCTAGAAATCACTGTTTTGATGTGAGCTTTGGCTTAGTGATTAACAGGAAAGATGTAAGAGCTAAAATTACTGAGGTTCAGATCTCAGCTGTGCTGCTTACTAGCTTTGTGAGTTTGAGTAAGTTTAACTTCTCATAGTATCTGGTTTCTTTTCTGTAGAACAACAGTAAGAATTGCTTTAGGATTATTTGAGGACCAACCATGTCAATACACGCAAAGAGAAAACACCACGATAGTCACTGTTCCCAAGGTCAAGGTGTCATGTAATTTGGAGTGTTTTAATAGTTACTATGCTATGCTCTCAATTTCATTTATACAAATATTCTCAAGACAGTTTCTTACTGCGGCAGAGCATGCACCACATATCCTTGAAATTAAAAGTAGATGTGCATTGCATACTCCTGTAAACTTAAGCAGAAGCCGTTTATTTCCCCAAGCTAAGCAGAGCCATTTACCAGCCAAGTTACGTTTGATCTTATCTGAAGATACTTTATAACTAATCTTACAAATTTTGAACTATTGTGTTCACAATACTGTGGAGAACTCCTTACTCTAGCATACATAAATATTATAAATGGAATTCACTCTTTATTTTCTGAATCTGAGCTTTACTGCCTGAAACATTTCCTTGGACAATTTTAAAAATCAGCTTTTCATCAAACTAAAAAAAAAAAAAATGAATTACAGAATAAGGGAAATCCCACATTATGTATTCCAAAATCCCTCCCAAATTTATTGTTCAGGCAGGTGGCTCTACTCTCCAATTCAAGCAACAATGTGTTTAGCAGTGTTTAAATCTCTGAATTATTACAAATGAGGTAGTGAGAAGTGTATTTACAGTAAGTGCACAGGTTTATTAAAGGTCTTTGTGTTAGGTGAGACAAAGGTAGAAATCTTTCTGCAGCACAAATGTAGGCAACAACTTATCAGAATGTACATGATCCTACAACATCATCTTTACTTTGTTAACCTCAAAATTAATGAAAGTTGCTTAGCATGTAAATAAAAGAAAATAAATGAAATGGTGTCAAACTGCAATAAACTCCAAACCCTTTTGGTCACTGGTAAATGTTAGTATCGATAGGAAATTTTCTCTAGTTTCTATCCATAATTCTTCAATATTTACATTTCTGAGATACTTAACATTATATGTTGGGGTCCAGCTTCCTTTTAAAAAGTAATATTATCCTCATCATTAAAAGATTTTGATTTGACAGTTCAAGAAATAGGTAGTTTATGTTTTCATTACTAATTTTCAATTTGACCAAAGCTATCTTGAACCAGTTATTTATTTGTTGATTGATTGATTTTTTTGGTCTCATAATATACAGAAAGAATAAAATCAAAATGAACACATGCTCACACAGGAAAATATTCCTTGACATAATAAACCGACTATAATATCATTTAGGCACTAGGAACATAGAGACTTTATCCTGGTTATTTCTGACACAAAGTTGGAGTAAGGTGATGAGGAGACAGAATATAAAATATGGAGGAAGTGTGTATGATAGTAAAATGGCCCAACCATGATTAATTTGATTTATTTCAGCTGAAACACACTGATCCAAAATAGCAATGTTACTTTGGTTTTAGTTCAAATGTTTAGAGTGTTTGGATTGGATATAACTTTTATTCAGTTTTACAATTTTCTTTGTCAAGGAAAAGAGAGGAGATATTGTAATTCAGTGCTTATCAGAAATTCAGTGCTTTCTTGGTTTGAAATCTTCACATATAATAACTTTAAAAAAGTGTCTTAATCCTTTTCTACATTTATTTATGTCTATGCTGGAAACAGGAAAAAATCAGCTTATAAAATCAAAGTACTCTGTGGTTTTTAGCACATTGTATTTGAAGGAAACTGAGTTTTGAACAATTGGTTCTCATTTTTGAAATACCATTGCATACGAAGCTTTCCCTGGTAACTAACACAATTGTACTTCCATTCCATTTCCATTCATTTTATATATTCTAGATGGGCCTGGGTGGTAGTCTGTTTTTCCTACATAAAAGGAATGTGCAAGATATTTGAAATTTGAATAGTAAATTTTGATGATCGGTTTTACTGATTGTGAAAAGCATCTGAGAGAAAAATGTCAGTGAAAATGAAGGAAATGGTAAATACTATAAAGGAATTAATAGTAACTAATTAAAAGATTTGGGCTCTATAGAAAACATTCTTTTATATCCACAGCTCAGTTATGGCAGCAAATAAGAATTTGTAAGTATAGCCAGACTTCAATGAATGTTTCAGCTTCTTAGATATTTCATAGTTAAAATCAATTTATATTGTTTAAAAATGAAATACAAATGTAACATATCATTTAATACCTGCTACTCAGACAATAATGTAGAGGTATACTGAGGGGAAAAAGTGAAGGATCAAAGCACAAAATCTGACATAAATGTGGTTGAGTCATATAGTATATATCATCTGAGCTCTCAAACTTGATTTCATAGAAATCTTGGATGTATTAGGTGGAAGTGAGTAAGAGAGAAAACTAATTTGCCTCTGTGACGTCAAAATTCTAAGTCATTTTGAGCTTGGCTTCCATATCTGTAAGATGGGAATAAAGATAATACCTATAACATAAGATTATTGTAAGGATTACATGAGGTGATGTGTAAAGAATGATTACCTTGTTTTATCGAATTACAACAAATACATTGCATTTCTCTTTCCCAGACCACAGTAGATGTATCACAGTAACAATTAGAGAAAGACATTTATGGCTCTGCCACTAGCACCATAGTCTTTGGAATCGCAGACTCAAATACTTTATCTCCTACCCACGGGATTTTTTGAGTGTTTGAATACTTGGGATGCCTCAGGGAAGTTCTCCAAACAGCTGTGGTTCATGACTCTCCCAAGATTCCTCTATGTGTTTCCAAATCCTTACCTGCTTCTCTGTCAATTTTACGCCCCCTGTTCAATCTACCCTCTTTGAAGAGTTACCACGGGATGAAACATAGGAACGATTGTTCTCAGGCCAACAAAAAGATGCAGGCTCTGCTCTTGTATTGCTTCTCTCTGCACAGAAAACTCTGATGTGTTCAGCTTGGTTTGAGCCTCCTCTGCTTAAAAAGCTGACATCAGGTCTGAGAATGAGCCACAATGATGAATTTCAGAAGACGTGTTTGAAGGATGAACCATGTGTATTTTTTGTAAATGAAACTTAGACCTGCGTTTTGCTCCCCAGTGTACCAGCAGAGCCTGGCACACATCCTTGGCCCTGTTTCTCCCCATTCAGGTGTCTGGGCTGAGAGCTGGACTGCAGACTTCTCGGGACCGACAGTCTCGCCCTCGGTAGCAGCCGTTCTTTCAAGGGTACAGGCATCACCCCCCACAGTATGGGTTTCCTCCAGCCCTCGGCAATGAGAGCCTTGGCACACCTGGATATTACAGCTCTGACTCTGGCTCCAGTATCCCCACTACAGAGCCATTGATAATTAATCAAATTTTGGAGATTAAAATATATACAATACCAATATCCTTTTTTTTTTTTTTTTTGGTGCTAGTGGTAAAGAACCCACCTGCCAATGCTGGAGGCACAAGAGAATTAGGTTCAGTTCCTGGGCTGGGAAGATCCCCTGGAGGAGGGTGTGACTACCCACCCCAGTGTTCTTGCCTGGAGAATCCCATGGACAGAGGACCACGTGGGCTACAGTCCATGGGGTCGCAAAGAGTCGGACACGACAGAAGGGACTTAGCACAGCATGCACCAATATACATAGTTTATGACCTGAAAGTTTTCCTCATAAATGAAGAAAGGAGGATTATGCAACTAATCTGAGACTGGGGAATTATGACTGCATCAAGGAAGGAGGGAAAAGAGAAAGAACCTGATTTGGTAAGAAGGGAGACATGAGGGATAGTTCATCTGGGTGGAACTGAAGGAATCTATTGGTCTCATGGATATCGAGGAACAAATGAGATGGAATTAAACATATAAGAAAAAAATGTGGTTTGATATATCAGAATTTCATCAGGTTTTTTTTCTTCCAGTTTTATTGAGATTTAATTATCTCAATATAATAGAGTGCTGCCTACGTTTAAAGGGCACAGCCTAATGATATGACTTACATAACCAATGAAATGATTTTCACAAGTTTACTGAACATTTATCATCTCATATAGATACAAAATAAAAGAAAAAGAAAAAGTGTTTTTCCTTGTGATGGTAATTCTTGGGACTTACTCTCTAGACAACTTTCACTTGTAATATTTAGCACTATTAATTGCATCAGTCATGTTGCACATTGCATTCCCAGTATTAATTTATCTTATAACAGGAAGTTTGTACCTTTTGACCACCTTTGTTATCATATAGAGATATTGTATTATTGTTGATTGTATTCCCCACACTCCATATACACTTCTTGTTTGTGACTCATTAGTTTTGTAAGTGAAAATTTGTACCTCTTAATCTCCCTCACCTCTTCCACTTAGGCCCTCGACCTGCTCCACTCTTTTCAAACTAGCATTTTTTTCCCCTTGGAAAAATGCCCCGAGGTGGAATTACTCGATTGTATAGTATTTTTACATGTGCTGTTCTCAGTCGCTTGGTTGTTTCCGATGCTTTGCGACCCCATGGGCTACAGCCTGCCAAGACCCTCTGTCCATGGGATTCTCCAGGGCAGCATACTGGAGTGGGTTGCTGTGACCCCTTCCAGGGAATCTTCCCAACCCAGGGATTGAACCCAAGTCTCCCGTATTGCAGTCAGATTCTTTACTGTCTGAACCACCAGTATAGTTCCATTTTTAACTTTTTGAGGAACCGCCATACTGTTTTCCATAGTAGCGGTACCAATTTACATTCCCTCTAACACTGCACAAATGTTCCATTTTCTCCACATCCTTCCCAATACTTGTTATTTGTCAATTTTTTGATAATAGCCCTTCTGAAAAGAGTCAGGTGATATCTCATTTTGATATTGGTTTGCATTTCCCTGATAATTAGTGATTTGACCATCTTTTTATGTGTCTGTTAGCCATCTGTATATCTTCTTTGGAAAAATATACAAGTTCTTTATTCAGGTCCTCTGCCCATTTTTAAACTGAGCTCTTTGTGTTTTTGATGTTGAGTTCTATGCATTCTTTATATATTTTAGATATCAATCCTTTACCAGATATTTCACTTGCAAATATTTTCTCCCATTCAGCAGGCAGCCTTTTTGTTTTGTTAATAGCTTCCTTTGTTGTGCAAAAGTTTTTAGTTTGATGTAGTCCCATTTCTTGTATTTTTGCTTTTGTTTCCCTCTCCTGAGGAGACATATCCAAAAAAATATTGCTGAGGCAGATGTAAAAAAAAAAAGTACTGCCTGTTTTCATCTGGGAATACTTTCTCATCCCATATAGAAAAATAAACTCAAAAGATTAAAGACATATATTAACCCCAAACCATCAGTTTTAACTCAGCAGTAGTAAACTTGAGAAGAATAAGATCAAGAATACCATAAAATACATCATACAGATTACATATCATCATACTTTATAAATATAAAAATGAATAAATAATGAATGTGTCACTTAGGAATGCTTTTGCCCTTGGGTTTCAAAAACTTGACTCCGTGACTTAGAAATATCCAGTGTCTCTATGAGGTCAGTGAATGGATGCAGCTTGCAGTTCCAGGAATGATATTTCTATTCAGAGCAAAACAAGAAAAGAAGCAAAGCGAGCCGTGTCAGTGCATCCCTACTTTCTGTCGATTTCTTGGTATCTTCTGGCTGACTTGTGTGCTGGCACACACAAACGCACACGGTGTCTTTGCTGCTGTTGTTATTCATCCGTATGTATTTGTTTACCTTTGTCGGATACATCACAGCCCTATTCCTAGCTGCAAGTGAGTTTTAGAAATTTAGCTCCTAGCTTTTTGACCTCTATCATTGGCAGCTATTTGTTGGTAAAGAAGGAGCTTGGAAATGAATGCCGGATAAGAGAGACTAGACAGTGTCTGCCATGGATGTCAACGATTTAGACTATCTGCCATCAACAAGTATGTGAGCTTCCAAAACCAGATAAGTACATACTGTAGGGACTGTCAATGTCAATTCATGGGCAAATAATGTTGCAGAAAAATGTAGAGATCTTTCTAGGCTTGAATGTGAATTTTAGTACCCACAATTTGTCTAGGTTTGTGAAACCTAGAGATCATAAAATGTTATGGCTAACATGAACACACATATAACAGTGATTAAAAAGCAGAAATCTATTGAGATCATTTATTCCATAAATGTAAAAATTCTCTTCTTTAAAATACATGCTCTGTATCTTAAATGAAGACTAATGTACTTCCTACTTGGAACCTGCAATCAACAGCCGTATTTCTGATATACTAAATTTTAAAACTTCAACTAATAACTGAATATCTTCTAGAGCTGCTATATTCTTCTCTGTAATCATTCAGACAAGGCCTGCATTTTATAGCAAAATTATTTAACTTAAGTAACACCTTGCTTTATCAGGTTAGTAGTATGTTTATGATTCAATTGCAATTACAGTAATGTAACTATTCTTGACTTTTTGCTTCTTTATCATTGCTGAAAAGGGGTGAGAAAGGTAGAGAGATGTCTTGAAGTACCAAATATTTATGTCAATATGTTAGCAAAACTCTTTTCTTAAGACTCCTAGGTATTATCACAACCTGAGTTTCTTCACTAATTTTGATTATGGCTAAAGAAAAATATTTTTAAGGGGGCTTATAATGTCTTCCAGGCACTCCAAGCTCATGACTTGCTTTTTTTGTTTGATCTCACCACAATGATATACACATTGGTTTGTTATTTTCACTTGCTGCGTTTTGAATTCATGGAAGATAATCAACCTGAGAATAAATATTCTAGCTAGCACATTGGTGACTTGGGGTAAGAGATGCATTTGCAGTCACCAAATCTAAAGAAAGTGAGACAAACTACACCATGGCATCCATCATCCCTGTAACAAGATGAGTAGTTGAAACCTTCATTGTGCTTGCTCACTCAGTCTCTTTCTCTCTCTCTCTCTCTTTGCTGCAGAACTGTCAACAAGTAATTAGAAAAGTAATTTTCTTCTCCTTTTCCACTGAGGGCAGAATTTCCAGATAAACTACAGCATGCTCAGTTATACTTGAATTTCAGATCAATAACAAATCATTTTTTTTAAAGAATCTACAAAATATTGCATGGGATAAACTTATACTAAAAAAAAAAAATCAATCTTTATCTGAATTTCAAATTTAACTAAACACGTGCAGTATTATTTGCTAAATCCAACAACCCCACTTAAAGGGAGTCTCAGCCATGTGCTCCACCCTGACCCCCAGGATCCAGAGGCCCCAGAGGAGGAAGAATGTGCTGAACATTACCAGCTATTTTGATTCATGTTCATAGGGATGGATTACAGTTTATTATCTTTGATGAAGGATTTTTTTCCCCAGTGGTACTGGATATGTGTGATCCAAATCGAGGACATTGGGAAAAGGTGTTTCCTCAGCAGGAACGTGAGGACAGGGGGCCAGTGGCCAATGAGTACCAAACAGGACCGTTCCTGACCCGGGAGCGTGGTTCTAGCTCCACTGGCCTCAGACATTACCATCAAGGTACTGGCTTGAGCAGAGATCGGGCCGTGAGAAGGCTTCAGAGAAAGCCAAAGTGCCAGAGAATTGATTCCTGGTAACACCAGGTGGTCCCGGATATACTGTATAACTTTGCAAAGGAAGATGTTGTCAATGAAAACAAACAAAAATCATCCACATGGAACTTCTTGCCAACCTCGGCTTGTGGAACTTCAGAACCTTCCCTTATCCTGTAGATACATGCTGATGTTTGACATCTGTAGAACCTAAAGGGAAATGTGATCTTTCCCTGAGGAGTGAGAGAGGCATGTGAAAGAATTGCATGTGCCGCAGTACAGCTTGATATCATCTTCCCAGAAGGCAGAGCAACCCCCATTGGAAGCCGTGACATCCAGAGAACCATTTGGCCGTACCGTTCAAGTAGAGTTCTTACAAAATTGACATGTATCTAAACCACATTAATTAGCGTCAAGAAAAAAATCTGCATAGAAAATAGATGTTAATCCTGAATATTGTGTTTAATGGAAATTATTTCAAAAAATAGTTCGTAGCATATAGGTATGTGTATATATATATATGTGTATATATATACACAAATATAAGTGTATATATATATGTGTGTATATATATACACAAATATAAGTATACATATATATATAATACTCAATATATTAGGATACCAAGTAAATTTTTTAATTGTCCAAAATTTGTATGTAATTCAATATCTATCATCATAATCTCTGGCTATTAAAACCTGTTTGAAAATTTCCAGAGATATTAAAAGCTAAGGGAACAAATCAAACATGACATTTTTTTTTTCTTTCAGTTGTTTTATTTTGTAGTCCACTCATACATATTCTTTTTGTATGTGTGTGGGGGTTGCAGTGGGAGGTGTTAATTTAGTCAGGCGTCTCATGAGTTAAGTGAGGTTGGCAAGAACAACAGTGTACTATTTATTACCTAAGCTTGTTAGGTATGTCTTGAGGAAGTGCATGCATTTATAAAACATGACTCTTATATTGTAATACTTAGTTTGCATTCTCTGAGGGAATTTTTTGAAAATTGATTTTAAGTTCTTTGGAAATAATTGATCTGTGGTTCTGCAAGACACTGTATTTCCAATGTAGTCCCACTAAGATGTCTCATGGCACTTTCTTCCCAGACTTACCTTTGATGTCGATTTGGTCCTTTCCAGTTATAACAGCCTTGGGTAAATTTTCAGGTTGCAATACTGACAGACAAGTATTAGCCAGCATCATGTTCACCTTTTAACAATGCATCAGTGAGTCACTTCTAAGACTGATTTAAATACATTTGAATGTTCAACCCAATATGAATGTGAAAGCATTAAATAAATGCAGTGTGTTTATCTGAATCTGAGATCATGCCGCACATGTGTATTTGAATATGTGATGTGCAATCAACACATAAATGCACTGAGTGGATTTATACTATTCTGTGATAGCACGTTCAAAGAAATGTCTTCAACATGAAAAGCAATGTAAAAATGTAAACTAGTGAGGATGTTTTCTTGCATTTTTTTACAAAGTATAAATATGATATAATCTATTGACTTGTGTAGTATATTGACTTGATCAATATATTGTATAATGACCATATGAGGCTGGCTTTCGTTAACCACATACAAAATATTTTGCTTTGGTCCAATTATTTTCAGGATTCAGTATCTACCCATCCCAAATGAACCTGCTTCAGGAAAGTTGATCAGTTACTTTTGGTCATTATAACCATTGACAGCAATCTAACAAATTTGGCTATAGCAAGGAATATTGATTTTGAAAAAAAGAACAGTCAGTTACCCAGTGAAACACCTTATGATTCTGGGCACAAGGAAGTGAATTAAAACTCAACTTTACTCCTTTTTGATATAAAGATAATTTTAGTGGGTAAAAGTATTTTAGTACAATGGAAAATATAACACATATTTTCTGCAGAAATATTTTTATATATACCAGCTCCACTGGAGAGTGAATATTTGTTTTATTTCATCAAAATAAATAGCAAAAAGCAATACGAGAAATTATAACAAATAGCCTTGATTTTTATAAAAATAATTTTAAAACAAATATTCTAATCTAATGGATTCCTGAAGCTTTTGCTTTAGTATTTTCTGTTGAGAAAGTGAGGTTAATTTTTGTTATGGTTTTGTTTTGTTTGAAATGAGAAAAATGGGAAGTTTTTTCAGGTAGTCATTGCAAGTATAGCATGGAGGAACTTGGTGATTCTGAAGGGAAGGCTAAAATCTTGCCTAAGTAGTTTTGTTTCTAAGAGCAAGGAATGCTATGTTCGGCAGAAGTGGGCAATGACCGAGCCAAGATTGACACCCAACCTGAGCTGAAGATGCCTCTGTCAAAAGGCTTTGTTACAGTGACCATACATAGTACCTTCAGGAAGTATGTGGTAACTTTCAATGGTGTTGACATAACTTTCTCTTCACACACCCAAGCTCACAGACACACAGACATATACACACATCCTTACTCTCACCCATATTCCTAGGGTAATATGGTAGCCTCTTTGTATTTCAATTCTTCTTTATTTTCTTTCTCTTCCAGAAATAGAGAAAGGTGTAAGCTAGTCTGGACCTTAAGATGGAGTAACAGTTATTAAAATGCAGATGCACATGTGTGATTGCTATATTTGGCTTGCTCATCATTTTATCCTATACCTAGTACGGTACCTAGAATATACTGGGCAGTACATGTTTGTTGAATGATATGATGGGTTAAATTACCCGCCATTCATGTGACTGGGATAACAAGAGTAGAGTTTAATAGAAAATGACTCTTGGTTAAGTAAGAAACAGCTCTGGATCCAGCTCTGCCAATCACTAGTTTATGGCGTTGAATCTGTTTCTCAACTTCTCTGGCCCACACACTCTGCAGAAATTGAAGAAATTGGGCCAGGTGATAGCTAAAATCTTCTCAGATGTAACTTTTCATGATTCATTAGGCCTTGTCTGAGAATTTCATTTTGCCATCAAATTAATTTTACTGACAACAGTTTATTCTCAGAATCTCTCAGTATGTTTGTGACCACACACTACGATCTGTAGTTACTGACAATTCTCTGCTATTATCTAATTTTCTTGAACCTGAAAATAGAATGTGAAGTTCATCAGCATTTTGCTGGCCTTTCAAGTTATATGTGTGTTGAGTCGCTCAGTCATGTCCGACTCTTGGCAACCCCGTGGACCATGGGACAACCGCCAGGCTCCTCTGTCTATCGGGATTCTCCAGGCAAGAGTACTGGACTGGGCTGCCATGCCCTCCTCCAGGGGATCGTCCCAACCCAGGGCTCAAACCCAGGCCTCCTGCATTGCAGGTGGATTCTTTACCATCAGAGCAACCAGGGAAGCCCTTTAAATTATATATACCCTTTGACAATTATTTTGTTGTGTCTAACTCGAAGTATCATTAGTAACCTCAACAAATTAATTACCTATGTTCTGAATTTTGTGTTTTATTGTCAATAACATTTTTTAATTGCCTATAAATCAATTCCTTTTAGACCTAGTCCATTTTCCCCCCAGGAAAATCTTATAGCTTATGCTAATTTACAGAGCTATATGCACATTATGAATAGTTAATAAATTTCTGTTTCTTATTTCAAAAGTCATTTTTTTCTATTTCATTGTATGATTGTGATGTGTATGGAAAATTATGCTCTCTAACATTTGAATATTTTGATCCATAGTTCACTTCTTTATTGATGTTTAAATGAGATTTCTTCAAACTGTACTAATGTTTTGACAGATATAAATATTGTTCTGATTGCATAATATTCCATGCTAAGTCGCTTCAGGCGTGTCTGACTCTGTGTGGCCCTATGAACTGTAGCCTGCCAGGCTCCTCTGTCAGTGGGATTCTCCAGGCAAGAATACTGCAATGAATTGCCATTCTCTTCTCCAGGGGATCTTCCCGACCCAGGAATCGTACCTGTGTCTCTTATGCTTAACCTGCATTAGCAGGCAGGTTCTTTACCACTAGCGCCTTTTACAAATTACCATGTTTATTATCCACTAACATAATATCTTTCTTCTAAAATATTTTCTGTTAATATATATGTAACATTATATAACTAAGCCCACATTTTGTAACTTTACACATTTTTCCATAATTTTCATATGTAAACTCAAAATGATAAACAGTAAAATTACTGAAAATAATGTATTTTAATACTTTGTATTTTTAAATATAAATTATACATTTAAAAAGTAAATATCTAAGCCATAAGAATAATTTTGAGCTTTTCTCAAAACTTCACAAGCTTATACTCTCTAATAAATCTATAGGCTAGAAATATCCCAAGTCCATTGAAATAATGAAAATTAAATAACACGTACGTGCTTTTCTCTGAGTCCTGGTTGTTTCCCAAGTGGTAGAGACAGGTTATGCTGAGTCCTCAATACTTTTCCGCTTTATGCAGCACATTGTGGTGAACTGACAGCTGAGGTTAGAAAATGTTGTTAACTTTTGTTCATGCGTGCATGCCAATGGTTAACAAGAATCTTTAGAAGTATATGGTACACATTATGCATTTAAATTTCACACATAACCATTTTTCAAATAAGTATAATATAGGAGCTTCTTTCTTTTATCTCGCAGGAAACCACCCTTTCCTCAGGGAAATAAAACTCATTCAAAGACCTACCATATGTGAATTCATACTACAGATAGTTTTTACCATATGTGTTATGAGACCAACACTCCAAGATACTTTCAGCTTTGGATATAAATTTCCTGCCCTCTGTCAGGTTAAACCAAGCTCTTCACATTGCCGTGAATTTGAATGCATTTCAAGTGAATTATATACTGAAGATAATACTTTAAAATAAGTGGAGGGCAATTAATCATTCATTTTTTATTCATTGAAGTAACATTAATCATAATAAATCACTTAAAAATTAACTGCTGTTGGAGTATAGTTGCTTTACAATGCTCTATTAATTTCTGCGGTACACCACCATGAGCCAGCTATATGTGTATGTATCTATACACACACATATATATGTACTGCCCCCTCTTTTTTGTCTTAGCTCCCCGTTTAGGTCATCACAGAGCACTGGGTATAGTTCCCTGTGCTTACAGTAGGTTCCCGTCCTCATCTATTTTATACATAGTGGTGTTTATATGTCAGTTCCAGTCTCCCAATCAACCATCCCCCTTGATATCCATACATTTGTTTTCTAGGTCTGTGCCTCTATTTCTACTTTGCAGTTAAGTCCATTTGTACAATCTTTCTAGATTCCACATATAAGCAACACGATACAATATTTGTTTTTGTCTTTCAGACTTACTTCACTCAGTATGACAATTTCTGTGTCCAACCACATCTCTGCAAATGGCACAATTTCATTCCTTTTTTACAGCTGAGTAATATTCCACTGCATACACGTACATCTTCTTTTTCCATTTCTCTACTGATGGACATTTAAGTTGTTTGCATGTATTGGCTATTGTAAATAGTGCTGCAATCAACATTGAAGAGCATATCTTTTGAATTATATAATCAGACAGGATGGCACGAGCACAAAGACAGAAATACAGATCAATGGAACAGGACTGAAAGTCCGGAGAAAAACCCCCACACTCATTGTCACCTAATCTATGACAAAGGAGGCGAGAACATACCATGAGGAAGGACAGTCGCTTCAATAAGTAACACTGGGAAAATCGGACAGCTGCATGTAAAAAAATAATATTAGAACAGTCTCTAACACCATGCACAAAAATAAGCTCAAAAGGGATTAAAGACCTAAATGTAAAGCCAGACACTATAAAATTCTTAGAGGGCAGCTTAAACAGAACACTCTGACATAAATCACAGTGTGATCTTTTTGACTCATCTAGGAGGGTCATGAAAATAACAACAACAACAACAACAACAACCACAAAGGGTCCCAACTGAACTTAAAAGCTTTTGCACAGCAAAAGAAATCATAAGCAAGATGAAAAGACAACCCTCAGAATGGGAGGAAATATTTGCAAGTGAAGCGACTGACAAAGGGTTCATCTCCAAACTGCATAAACAACTCATGCTGCTCAACACACACAAAAAACAAATAGCCCAATCAAAAAATTGGCAGAACTAAATGGACATTTCTCCAAAGAAGATACACGGATGCCAAAAAAGCACATGAAAAGATGCTCAAAGTCACTAATTACCAGGGAAGTGCAAATCAAAACCACAATGAGGTATCGGTTCACCAGGTCAGAACGGTCATCATCAAAACAATAAATGCTAGAGAAGGTGTGAAGAAAAGGCATTCCTCTTACCCTGTTGGTGAGACTGTAAATTGATACAGCCACTATGGAGAACAGCATGGAGGCTTCTTAAAAAGCTAAAAATAAAACTACTGTGTGACCCAGTAATCCTACCACTGGCCACATACCTGGAGAATGAATCCATTTTGGATTCATATGGAACATAGTCCATAATTCCAAAGAATCCAACTTCGCCTTGTTTATATTCTTAATCTGTCTTTATAATAACTCTGCTTTGTGAAGCAAAAAGTCGTTTGATGACAGTATAAAGATATGCTTGATTCTTATGTTGAGTTTATTATGTGATAATACATTGGCTACACAGAAATAAACTGTTCACCTCAATTCTGCAACTAACATTTTGAACTTGTATAGCAACTAATGCTTCAATATATCAATCGAAGGAGTAGAGAGAGATCAGTGGTAACCTAAGATAATTTTCTTTTTCTAGATTTTTGGGATTCAGTGACATCTCAAAACTTTTACCAATCTTAGAAGTCAGGTCAATTATAATTTAAAAAAATACTAAATTTTAATAGTAAATGGCAACAGTTTTGAACACATAAGCTTTAAAAAAACAATTAAGATGATTTCTTTAGCAAGAATTTGAGTATACCTATAATGTTAACAACCACAGATAATGTAAAAATTGTAGACACTGCTTACAGAAAAAATTCTCACCTTCTAAAATTTCCCCATTGCTTAAATTCAGTTTTGTTTCTCCATACTATTCTTTCGTAGGGAATTTTTACATCAACCATGAATGAATTGATTTGAATTGCACTGGCATTGAATTCTTATGTCAAAATTCAAGAGGTGGATTAGAGAGAAACTGCGATCCAAAGATTGTTTTCCACAAAGTTCTTTTGAATTATGCATAAATGACATTTGGAGTCTGTTGTTTGAAGTTTATAATTTGGATAGCTTTTAAAATTTTAATGAGTTGTTTGGGACATTTTACCAAACAGATAATGGCCAGTCAGACCAACTAAATAAGGATCCTGAGAAGTATGTGGGATACTTAAACATTTTGACTTATTTTTCTGTCCTCTGGAATAGTCCATGCTATTCACTACATTATAGTGTTTAATTATTGCATATAAATCTATTGAAAAGTCATCCTCAGTTCTTTCAAATGTCCTATATAAATGCAGAATAATTGAGTGTAATGATCTTTCCAGAAATAAATATGTTCCAGCAAAAGATTTTGATCTCTTTTGGAACTGATTCATGTATATCAAGATTATAAACTGAAACACTAGAGAAACAATGTTACCACTTATGAATTCTTCAAAACATATGGAGCAGAGAGGGGAAGTAGAAGAGGAAAGCTAAGAACTCTACTGATTGACATGGCTTCAAACTGTGACTATCTCCACAGCCCAGAGAGAATGAGAATGCAATATTTTACTGCAGAAAATGTTTATCTGTACAACCAGAGATGGGGATCTTTTAAGAAGTATTTTATTAGTTTACTGAAGGAAATATTCAAGTTCAATAATTCAGAAATTATTAGAAGTTCTGAATTCTGTTATACTTTAAAAAAAATTAGAATTTATCAACGTAGATGTTATTCAAAGATGATGGCTTAAGACAAATTCTGTGAGTTGAGAGGGGGTTATAAGGTAACTCCAGATATTCCCAGTATGACTCATCAGCTAACTTCTACTGGGTGACAACCACTGCAATTTCTGATGGCCTAAAGCAGTAACCATTCACTTAGCTCCTACTACTGCAGGTTGACCATTGGCTCTGAAGGCAGCATAGCAATGTTTATGGCCTCAGTTGGGCTTCCCTAGGTGTCTAATTCATCTGCCAGTCAGGTGAGGGCGGGTGGCTTCAGGCTGGTCTCAGCGGGGATGGCGTGCACCAGATCCAGCAGTGGAGCCCCGGCTTGTTCACAGGATAGTTCATCAGGATTTTGAGACAAAGAGCATCATGGAACCTTGGCCCAGAGCTAGAGCAGCTGCACTTCTCCCTCATTCCTGTCCGACAGAACCTTCCACAAGCCAGTGTGGATTCTCAGGGTGCAGAAGTGAACGCTACCCCTTGACGAGAGGAGCTGCAAAGTTCCATTGCATAAAGGCACACACCAGCCGCGTGGGCGACTGTGGTATTTCTGTCTTTGCAACATGTAGTCCTCTCCTTTGAGTTCGGTGTGTATAGAAAGTCCCACGTTGACTCAAAACTGCTGCCAGAGGTTTGCTTGGGGAAAAAAAAAATAGCGTGGCTTAAGAGTCTAATATCTTTCACTTGTCTTGAAGTCATTTTATCCTTTTACTTTATTCTGAATATTTATGGGGTTAGAGGCATTCAGGGAATGGTATTGAGAGAATGTTAGATGAAGCCAAGCTATTCTGAAAATGGCTTATTCCATTTTTCCTTTTCATTTATGCCATGTTAGAGGGCATATTGAACTTGTGTTCTCTGGTTTAGTGGCTGTATTTCTTCCCTCCTGGAGTTAATATATCCCGGTATGTATAGAATGCAACTGGATATTGCTTAATGAGATAGTATATAATAAGAGTTTTGAAAAAAAATTTACAAAATAATTACTGTGGCCCTCTGATTGCTTCTATGATGGTAGATAATGAGATATTTTAAGTTTGTAGCTGCCATTAATGTTTTATAGATAGTAAAATACAGAAGTGGTGTAATTATAGTTTTCATGTTTATATCAATGAGTAGTTGGAGAGCAGCAGATAAAATTTAATGTATGAAAAAGTAAAAGGCCAAGCAAAAATCTATGCTGTTCTTCTAATGTGATGTGATAAGAGATAACAGTTACAAGCCAGGAAAGAGTCACAGGCAACATGGTTGATAACGGCCAGTGAATACTGCCCTCATCAAGATGGGTTTTAGAGAGAACAGGCAACCTGGACTTCGAAGAGAATGTGTATTTTGCATTTAGGTGCATTCCAGATTTGCACAGCTAAGAAATATCGTGGAAAGTAGTTGTGAGTTGAGGATTTTATCTTACAGTAGACTAGAATTACTACAACTTTTCTATCTAGAATGGATAATTCTATGTTGGTAGACTTTCCACCAAGTCTTGAAATACTAGAACATTGGGGTCACATTTAAGAATGATTTCTCTCTCAGTACACAGCCCTGGTTGCTTTAATTCTGTTAAATTTTCTAGAGGTCTAGAGATTAAATCCATTGAGAAATGGTTTTCTGTGGGTTAGACAGTCAGTATTTCAAAGGCAATAGGTTATAATGACCTAAAACCCATACTCCAAATGAAATGTTTATACCCTTCACTGAACCCTAAAAATTACCAAGCCTCTCATCTTGTTACTGTTTTTGTAGCATTGAGATTATATAGACACTCTAAATATAACCCTTCCACCTCCTGGGAGAAGAAAGTAAGATCCAGAGAATTGGAATGACTTTCTCCTGATCACACAGGTGATTCTGAATTCTGGCTTGAGAATCAGGTTCCAGATCTACATATGCAATATAGGCTTTGCCATTAATTCTTTCTTACACCACCTTTCACCTGACATGAATCATTGCCAGTGGATTATTTCAAGGGTAACCCATAGGTAATCTTCTGATTCTTCAACTCCTTATTTTAAGATTGATTTTTCTCACTTAATTATTCTTATAAATGGAGAGTTATTTCTTAAGTAACCAGGTAAGAAGCCTGAAATCACTTCTTTCTGTTTTTTTTTTTAAACAACCCTTTCCACCATAAATTATATCATCCATAAAGATAACAAATATTTATTCATATATTATTTGTCCCACAAATATATCAAGCTCTTGGTAGGAAGGAAACTATCCCTTGGGTTTATAGGCTCAATCATTCTATGTGCCTTTTCATTCAATTTCTATCTCATTTTCTTCCTTCCCATCATCATCGCCAATAATCTACATTATTGTATTAGCTGCTATATAGTTTTCTGTCCAGTATTTATCTTGTCTTAAATACTCCTATAGTAATGCCAACAATATTGCTTTCCTATTAAAAGTCTTCATTGATCCTTCATATATTCAAATCCCATTCAAACCCATATTTATATTTCTTGCCTTATATATCTAGCTGTAGCCTCTAAGGTTATTAATAAAAATATTAAATTGAGCATTTCCTATGGGTAAAACTCCCTGCTAAATATACTGAGAAAGACATATATGAGGCATAGTGTCCAAAATCCAAATGCTAACACTTTATTAGAGGATATGGAATCTTATATACACATTATTCAGTTCAGTTCAGTCAGTCATCTCTGACTCTTTGCGACCCCGTGGACTGCAGCACACCAGGCCTCCCTGTCCATCAACCAACTCCCAGAGTTTACTCAAACTCACGTCCATTGAGTCAGTGATGCCATTCAGCCATCTCATCCTCTGTCATCTCCTTCTCATCCTTCCCTCAATCTTTCCCAGCATCAGGGTGTTTTCAAATGAGTCAGCTCTTTGCATCAGGTGGCCAAAGTATTGGAACTTCAGCTTCAACATCAGTCCTTCCAATGAATATTCAGTGCTGATTTCCTTTAGGATGGACTGGTTGGATCTCCTTGCAGTCCAAGGGACTCTCAAGAGTATTCTCCAACACACAGTTCAAAAGCATCAATTCTTCGGCGCTCAGCTTTCCTTATAGTTCAACTCTCACATCCATAGATGACCACTGGAAAAACCATAGTCTTGACTAGAGGGACCTGTGTCAGAAAAGTGATGTCTCTGCTTTTAATATGTTTTCTAGGTTTGTCATAGCTTTTCTTCCAAGGTCTTTTAATTTTGTGGCTGCAGTCACTATCTTCAGTGATTTTGGAGCACAAGAAAATAAAATCTGTCAGTGTTTCCACTTTTCCCCTGTCTATTTGCCATGAAGTGATGGAACTGGATGCCATGATGTTCATTTTTTGAATGTTGAGTTTGAAGCCAGCTTTTTAACTCTCCTCTATCACTCTCATCAAGAGGCTCTTTAGTTATTCTTCAATTTCTGCATTTAGAGTGATGTCATCTGCATATCTGAGGTTGTTGATTCCAGCAATCTCGATTCCAGTTTGGTAGTCACCCAGCCTGACATTTCACATGACGCACATAAGTTAAATAAGCAGGGTGACAGTATACAGCCTCGATATACTCCTTTCCCAGTTTGGAACAGTCCATGTTGCATGTCCAGTTCTAACTGTTGCTTATTTTCGTGCACACAGGTTTCTCAGGAGACAGGTGAGGTGGTCTGGTATTCCCCTCTCTTTAAGAATTTTCCACAGTTTTTTTTGACCCATATAGTTGAAGAATTTAGCATAGTGAATGAGGCAGAAGTACACATTTTTCTGAATTCCCTCAGTTTTTCTATGATCCAGTAGATGTTGGCAATTTGATCTCCTAACCTTTCAGTTACTTTCTTTCTCTGATACTTCCGGTTTGTTAACCATCCTGAGTGTAATCCTAGATAATTCCATTTTTGAAAATGAAATATCCCTGGAAAATATACTTTATGTACACTACGTTTAATGAATGTTTAGTCAAACTAAAATTGAAAACATTTTCAGTTGTATTACCTAGTGATCTCATGTAAGGAGTCACATAATATATTCCATCTTGAATCCAGTAATGAAAGCGTCTATGGGCAGTCCCCCAGAACCATCTGGCTGCTTGAGAACTTGGGTCCTTACAGGGGCTTATGTGAACATGGTCTGGGTCTCAGATAGTCGTGACTTCTGGGCTCTTTCCAGTCATGCTCTCTATGCAAGGCTGAAGGCCAGCTTCTTCTCAAAGCTCATTTCTCCCCCTGGCTGCCTCATCCTGACTCAGGACCAGGACAGAACGCAACAGTGTTTACCTTGTGGGGTGAGGGGAATGGACAGTGAGAAGTCTTGTGTGTGTAGAGGAGATGGATGGTGCATTTTGGGGAACTTTTGCTTTTTACTCTTCACCTTATTATCCTCTTTAAATTTGTACCTTGAAATATATCACTTTTATAATTAAAAGGAAATAAAATAAAATAAAATAAATAAATAAATAAATAAAAAATAAAATAAAACTTTTTGGAAATATCCACAAGCTTCACAGAACTGAGATTATGATCATATATTCTTTTAACACTTGGTGTAATCCTTTTTACTGATTCACACCATGACTAATTTCCTTCATAACCATTCTGAAATAATTATCTTCTGTTCTATTCATCTGGTTAAAATCTTTACTGCTCTCAAGTGTATGGCTGATCCTTAATAAGCCACTTGCACATTCTTGAATAATATTCCTCAAATTTTATACCAATTAACTTGTGAATAATTATTGATAATGAACTTTTTTTTAAGTAAATTTAAAGATTATCAAAAGTTTGGATAGAAAGAACATTATTAGTACTGATCACTGTTTTTAAAATAGGACTTTTTAGTTAAACATTATTCATAAATAGGTTGATGAAATTAATTTAAGTAATTTGAGACCAAAAAAATCTGTTTTTAGCGAAACTCTGTTACTTGTTCTGAAGAAGGAGTTCATAGGGCCTGGGCTCCATCTCAGGCCTGTCCATGCTGATCACGCTCAGCCACCTCTCCAATAGACTGTGAACTCTGTGTTTAGTGCCTGTGGACAGGGGAACCTTGAAGATCATATCCAGGTTACTCCTTGCCTAAGAGAACACATACACTAATCACCCCTTCCTCCAGACAGGCCATCAATTTTTCTGTACCTGTCGGAGTGTAACCTCGGGCTTATTGATCATTGACTAATTGTTTAACTGTCTGAGCACATGGCACATGAATGATGGGGTTATTGGGATTGTATTTACCCTTCCTTAGTTTATGTAAGTCTCAAGGAATTTGGGGTGGTGGGTTCAGACACATACACATGGGGTATAAAAGATTTCCACAAATGCTGGTCGGGGTCCTTGGCTAAGAGGAGACTCCGCCTTGGGCCTGCCGATGTAATAAACTGCACTCCACTATCTGCACCGTCCTTCTGAGTGAGTTGGTTTCCCGGAAAGCATGGCTACAACAGTTACACTGTAAAAATTAATGCATGCTTTTGCTGTTTCCATCTTCTCACGTTCTTGACATTACCTAATAATTTCTTTTTTGTGCAAATCTTATCTATTATTCAAGTTCTCACTCATAAGCCACTTCTTTCTTGAAGAATCCCTTGACAAATTTCTAACAATCAGTTTAGGCTAGCACATAATCTCCCGAAAGTCCATGGTTTACAACCAGAAAAACTTATTTTTCATATTTTATGTTCTCTGTTGGTCAGCTATAACTCCGCTCTGTGTCACCTAGATGACAAAGCAGCATATATCTGGGATCCTGCTGGTTTTTTAAGAGAGTTATAAGAGAAATATGGCAGCCCCAAACTAGCTTTTAAGCATTAAGTTGGAAGTTATTCATTCACTTATGTTCCCAAGTCATTGACCAGAGCAATTCTTATGACCCACTCTGAGTCAACATGATGAAATTATACCATAAGTCACATGTCAGGTATGTTATCCACAGAATTAGAAAGTATAAGCCACACCCAAGAAGGGACAGAAAATATTTCAAACAATAATATAATATATAGCATTGTTTATTATAATGGAGGTAAGAGATGAAAACAATTCTGTTTTTGAATTTTCCTTCCATGTTCTTATCAACACTATTATTGTTTCCGAGAATTTTGTAAATCCTTTTTCATTCTATTCATTTCCATTCTTTACCTCCCCTTCCTTCCTAGTTCTATGTTTCAAAATTCTACCCATTACACAATATTTCAATCACGATCACATACATTCTCAGAGGTCCCCTTGGTATATTCAACTTATATTTGACCCATTTCTTATTTGACTTAATGTGTATTGATTTTTGGCACTAGCTTTATCCAGCTGTTTACAATAATTTTGTAAATGTGTGTTCATGTGTTTTCTCTCGAGTCAAACATGCGATAATGTACTTAGCAAGACTGGAGCCTTGACATACTCTTCCCCACTGTGTAGGAGGAACTCTGGTCTTTCAGGCTGTGGTGCCCAATGCGCCAGTCCAGCTAGACTCCCCCCAGGCCTTGCCTATTCAGAATAGAATGTGAGCAAACCTCTTATTTGTAAAAGTGGGTAGGACTTGATTGAGTAATCATTTCTCCCAGTATGTGCTTGATGTATACGGAAATTCATACCAGCCCCCTGCTCCTCTCAAATGTTTATTGAATGCATTCATAGATAATCTTGGGATGAAGGGGAGGGATATTGACATCTGGTTAGATATATAGTGTATTAATAAAAGACCCTGATGCTAGGAGGGATTGGGGGCAGGAGGAGAAGGGGATGACAGAGGATGAGATGGCTGGATGGCATCACCGACTTGATGGACATGAGTTTAAGTAAACTCTGGGAGTTGGTGATGGACAGGGAGGCCTGGCATGCTGCGATTCATGGGGTCGCAAAGAGTCAGACACGACTGAGTGACTGAAATGAACTGAACTGAATAAAACAGTGCATATTGTGTGAATTGAGGTACTTTCTTCTATTTTTTTTTTTTTTTGCATGTGTGTGAAAAGAATAGCATAATGAAAAGCATATCATAGAAGGAAAGGCAGGAAAAAGCACTGGGGAAATTAATGTTATGGAAACATTAATGGAAGTAAAATGATGGCTATCAGAGTGAAACATTTGATAAAATCAAGTAGGAAAAAGCCAACACAGCATCTGTGTGACCAGGGAATTAGAAATAGAAAATACAGAGAAAGGGGTTCATTATCTAAACAATTAATGGGATGATACATAAGCCCCATTTAGAGAAGCAAGGTTGACGCTCTTTCAAAAAGTGCAGATATTTTTTTTCATAGCTGTTGAATCATCTTCATGTCACGCAGTTTGTTATTCTTAAAATTGAATACTGAGACAAAGGTAAGAGCTATAGTTCTTAGGAAAATGAAGAGTAGATGAAAGAGACAATTTGAAAACATTATCTAGTAATCTTCATTTTCATAAGCAGTTACCATTAAAAAAGCTAAAATTACAATAATGATCTTAATGTAGCCAAACCAGCATAAATTAAATAAGAATTGGCCTGTCAAATAATGTGATCAATTAACTCAATATTAGACTGAACTTTCTGGTACAGTACAATCAGGATCCTGGTCATATTATTAAACATTTAAATATGTGTTTTTGTATACCTGTTTAAATATATGTTTCACATTTTGGACTTACAGTGAAAGGAGAAAAGTGGGGACTAGAGAGATGAGAGAGAAGACATGTAGAAAATCAATCAAGAGGAAAGTTGCTTAATATCTGTCAGGAAAGATATTTCAAAGAAGTTAAAGGCTAAAGGAAGGTTCTAAAGGACTTAAATTCACTTGGGCAATTTTAGCTTTGAAAATAAATGATAAATTGTTTGAAGTGCTCATAGTAAATACTGCAGTAGACTTCTCTCCTGCAGCCCATCAGAACTTGACGTACCTATGGGAAACTGACTTTGCCCTGATATTATTTTCCATTGTTTGTCTGGGGTTGATACCAACCCTATCTCAGTTTATATACCTTGCCTAGTGAAGCATAGTACTCTCTCCCCTAAACAAAGGCATGGGGTCTGGCATAGATGCATAACTAAACCAGCCTGATGACAGCCATGCTATTGAATTCACTTCAGTCCGTAAAGTGGATTATCTTTTTCTTAAAAATGCTGACAGTCTGGAATGGCAGCGGTCATTGTTACATTTTCTGTACTATGGCGTCTATGTTGTTCACCCGAAATGACTACTATTTTGCAGAAGACTGTTGAAAATGGAGCCAACGGAGAGAAAAGAAAGCTAAGACATGGGAGAGACATCACAACAATTCTACTAGCTTGGTGCTATTAGTGCCATTTTAAACAAGAAATTGACGCTTGGACACTTTATTTCCCCAGTCATTCAACTCATAGCACCAAGTGGCCAAGTCAGGGGTACAAACTTAGGACTGTGTGGGTCTAGATCTCTTGTACTTTTAACAGTGTAAGCCTGAACTTTACACATGCTCTCTCGACCCCTGAAACTCTCGGGGTTTTACAGGGGATGTCATAACACATCTATAAATGAGAAAACAAATATGGAAAAATTCAGATATATGTTCAAAATAATGAAAACAACAGCAAAATAAGAAACATTGTTTAGCCTCACCTGCACATGTCTTGACTACCAGAAAGGCCATTTCTTTGGCATCAGACAACCTTTAAAACTGTCAATTCTGTGATAACCTCAAAGCAAATGATACATACGTCTTTTCTATAAGGAATTTGTAATTCAGAAGACACTTTGTAAGACAAATATAAAATAGCTTATATATTATGACTTGGACCAATTAATATAGTTAAATATGTTACAAATTTTGAGGGGAAAATATAATGCAATAGAACAATTTACTTCACATCAACTCTTATCCAATCATAACTTCTTAAACCCTGATATGACTTGTGGTTTAGACTGAGCACCTGCATGGTTCTGGGAAAAAGGAAAGACATCTGTGCCTTCAAAGAAGGAAAGAGTAAATCAATATCAGATATTTTTCTCAGAGCATTAAACGTTGAGTTCATAGAGGAAAAGATTGAGTTGACTGATTTATTTCTTAAGAGTGCTTAGCAGAGTATTTATGTCCAGTTTCATACAATAGCTTTTAACTCTGTATCTGATTACCGGGCCCAAGATTCCTTAAACCTTAGGAAATTTGTGTTCTAAACATGCATGCTTTAAGCTCCAGGAAATCAGAGGCCTTGTCTTTTTTTTCTTTTTTTCCCTCATTGTTTTGGTTAGTGTTAGTTTAGCTCCATAAATAAGACTGAAGTTTATTCTTTCTCATAATAGAAGTGTATAGTTCTAGAAGTAAACAATCCGTCCAGGACTGGTCTGCAAGTGTGAAGAAGCGTATAAGGAGTACAAAAGAGGTCTCTTACTCTCTTAAATGTTTACACCTTCCTCCTAGAGGAAGTCACACACCTTCCACTTAGATGTCCATGGCCAGAATTTAGAGAAATGACTGTATATCAAGTTGCAAGAAAGACTACAAAATGAATCTTTGGTTCTAGGCTCTAGTGCTGTGTGTGTTAGTCGCTCAGCTGTGTCCGACTCTTTGTGACCCCATGGACTGCAGCTCACCAGGCTCCTCTGTCCATGGGATTCTCCAGGCAAGAGTACTACAGTCGGTTGCCTTGCCCTCCTCCAGGGGATCTTCCCAACCCAGGGATCCAAGTCAGGTCTCTTGCATTGCAGGCAGACTCTTAACCGTCTGAGCTACCAGGGAAGCCCTCCAGCACAACAACAATAGCTATTCCTTAAAAAAAAAAAAACAAAAAAACAGAAAACAAAACAAAGAGTCTTTCGTTTCTGCTAAAATTTTCATCTCTAAAGTGTCTCTAATGTGTCTAATATGTCTAAAGTTCACTGACCCTCGGGATCTTTGCACTTGGGACCCTTGCTTAGGACCCACTTCCTCCTTGCCCATTTGTTGCATGAGGACACACTCTCCCACAGCTCCAAAATGGAAATGCAACAAAGCTTTCAACATGTTCACCTTTGTTACAAACCCTGCCTTAGATGAAACACAGAAGAATTTAATAAAAATCTCTGATGCTGGACATAGGGCTCCTTGACTGTAACTAAAGGTAAACTGAACAGGCATCATTTTTATTGTTTAAATTGGATTGTCATTCTTAAATAAGTCAGCTGTTTCCTTGTAAAGAAAGGTTATGAAAGACCTTCACAATCGTCTTTAATAATACATGCAGACATTCTCTTCTGGTTTTGACCTTGATTTTTCATTTCTAAGAAAGTCTAAAGGAAACATTAGCTACGAGCATAAAGGTGGGTTTTTTTTTTCCCCTTTTATGCTTAATGTTTTTCCTGTTGAAGAATACTGAGAGGGGTGCCCTTAAAACACAGCATACCTTAAATCAAAAAGCTCCTCATTTACTTTTCTTGGTCACTTGTTTTATTAATTCTATTCCTATATGAAATATGTATTAAGAGCCACCATGGGTCCTCTGATAATCTAAGCCCTGGAAATGAACACACACATATACCCCCCACCCCCAACACACACACACACATATAGCATGACCCAGCTCTGTACAGAATTTGCTTTACAAATGGGATGAAAAACACAAAATGAGTAAATCCACTTTTCAGACATATTTTATAAATCATGGTAGATCTAGAAGGCAAGACTACCATTAAAGAGAACAATGTATGTGAGCCTAGGGTTTCAGAGGCCCTACAGCCCCCGAGGCAATGACACTGGAACTGTGGCCTGGAGGATGGACAGGGAAAGTTAGCCGGTTGAGAAATAAAAGGGGAAGATTCTAGGCTAGGGGGCATGAATATACAGATGCATGCATGCAATGGGCACGGAGTAGTGAGGTGTGCCCATTTATTCCACTGACACTTATAAAGCACCTGCTCTAAGTATGTGGAGTGGCGAGATAGTAAGATACTGATCGTTGCTGCCCTCTGAATGCTTACAGTTGAGGGGCAAGAAAGAGCTCTCATCAATGAGTGCAATGTAGCAGCATACACAACTCCTAGAAACAGTGACATTTTATTTTCTTGGGAACCAAAGTCATTGGGGATGGTGACTTCAACCATGAAATTAAAAGACATTTGCTCCTTGGAAGAAAAGCTAAGACAAACCTAGACAGTGTATTAAAAAGCAGAGACATCACTTTGCCAGCAAAACTCTGTATAGTCAAAGCTATGGCTTTTGCAGTAGTCATGTATGGATGTGAGAGTTGGACCATAAAGGAAGCTGAGCACCGAAGAATTGATGCTTTTGACTGTGGTGTTGGAGAAGACTCTTGAGAGTCCCTTGGACTGCAAGGAGATCCAACCAGTCCATCCTAGGGGAGATCAGTCCTGGGTGCTCATTGGAAGGACTGATGCTGAAGCTGGAACTCCAATACTTTGGCCACCTTATGTGAAGAGCTGACTTATTTGAAAATAAAGGAGAGGCTGGGAGAGATTGAAGGCGGGAGAAGAAGGGGATGACAGAGGATGAGATGGTTGGATGGCATCACTGACTTGATAGACGTGAGTTTAAGCAAACTCTGGGAGACAATGAAGGAGAGGGAGGCCTGGTGTGCTGCAGTCCATGGGGTTGCGAAGAGTCAGACACAACCAAGCATCTGAAAACAGCAAGAAGTATTTCAAAGTTAAGATAGGCCAGAAGAATCATTGTCTAATTCTTATAGTGCTGGGAAAAATATGCCTGAGAGAAGAGTGACTCCTGAGCCATGGGGTCATGGTTTTTCTGTTGAGCAGCCTGTTCCTGTGTCTCCATATCTTCTTTAGGATTTTTCAGTGTTTATTAAGTGCCTATAATATGCAAAGCTTTTTGTTACTAGCTGAAAAACACCAAGAATGTTTAGAATCCATCGTCTTTGAATTAGGAACTGGCCTTAACTGTCTAACAGAGTAAGTGAAGAACTTTTTTCTCAGTGTTTACTTACAACTCCGCTGAGCATTTTAGTCAAAATCTCAGGCAGAAGCCCAATAGGAGGTGGCCAATAGCTAATTCTGATTGAAATATTGAGGTTAGGAAGCTGACAACTCCCCCCACTCACTCCATGAGAGACTCATTGTGAAACCTGTTCTTTGGCAATGCCAATTTGGGGAATATAAAAAACTTTGTCCTGGTCATCTTTGCTTTTATCTTTTAATACTCAGCTAATACTAATTGGTATTTAATTATGCATTACTAATAATCTTTTGTCACTTTTAGAAGTCTCCACATGGAAAATAAATTTTAAAATATTTAAATTAATTTTGCTAAAACTAAGCAACATAATTCTAGACAAATAGTTACTTCAGACTTTACCAAAGAAGCAAAAAGCACTAGAAGACCATCAAAATAAAGCTACAAAAACCATAGCTTGATAAATGTGACTCTGAGGGCTAGTGATTAGTTGTAAAGTTCTTCCTAAGTAATGTTTGTTGGAGGCATTGATAAAGATGAATTTCATAATCAGTTGAATAAACCTAGACCAAAGTAGCAAATTTCTATAAGCCATGATAATCAGTTGTATAACAATCAATTAAATACTAAAAGAAAGTCTAGTTAAGCTAGATTGTTGTTAGTGTAAGGAGATATAAAACAATAATTTATATTATAGTTTCTTCCATTTGAATTTTATTTATAATTCATTATAGGTTCTAACTCACTTTTTAAAAGAAATTCTAACTTACTTTTTTCTTACTGCTACTGCTAAGTCACTTCAGTCGTGTCCGACTCTGTGCAACCCCATCCCTGGGATTCTCCAGGCAAGAACACTGGAGTAGGTTGCCATTTCCTTCTCCAATGCATAAAAGTGAAAAGTGAAAGTGAAGTCGCTCAGTCATGTCTGACTCTTCGCGACCCCATGGACTGCAGCCTACCAGGCTCCTCCGTCCATGGGATTTTCCAGGCCAGAGCACTGGAGTGGGGTGCCACTGCCTTCTCTGTATCCTTACCTAGCCTCTGTCAAACTTTTTTCTTAAGGAGAGATAAAAACAGGAAGCCCAAATGGAGAGTTGATTCTGACATTTTCAAAAATAAAGAAGAAAATAGAAATAATGGCTTTGTTTGGATAATGTAAAATATAACAGCCATATAGGTAAATTTAATTAAAGCTATTTTAATGAAGTAAATCCATTAATTTGATACTATGTTTGAATAAATAAAAGCATAATTGACACTATTTTAATTTCCTGTGTTGACCTTAATGAGAAAGATAAACATTCTGATAATTTTTAAAAGGCCTAGTGAATACTTTGTATAAAAGAATATTGAACAATGTATAATTCATTCTTGCCTATGGAAAGCTTATGTAGTTCATCAGATACATTGAAAGTCCATTCATATAGAGGGTTCACAGGAGGAAAAGCCTAGCTGTAGTTGCTAGTCACCACATTTCAAGAGGCAAAAAACATATCAAAAACTCAAAGCTTTTTTCTCTTTAAAGCTTAGAGATCAATTTCCTCCCTGAATTTCTTACAAGTTTAAAAATCAAAGTACTAAACATAGTACAGAAATATTGTCAATGAACCATTCTCAAAAGGTTTTTTTTTTTTTTTTTTTTGTTCAATGCTTCAAAGAAAAGAACATGTAAAGGTCCAAAGTGCTACTTTTAATGTCTCACAATCCTTGACTGTTGTGAAGTAGAATGAATCAACTCAAAGGTTCTAACCTGGACTGTATAAATAACCAAGTTTACTAATTAGACTTATGCTACTTGCAAATGACTGAAAACCACATTTAACATGGTTTTGAAAAAGATAAGCTGCATTATTTATTAGCTAGTATTAAGGCAGTTACATGGTCCAATAAAGTGGCTCACTTTGAGCAAGAAGACAGGGACTCATTGAAATCATCAGTTGTCATATTGTTTCTCCATCTCTGTTTTCTGTTTTCTCTGAATAAGCCCCACTCTTGGGTTTCATATCGTGGTAACATGGGGCCTTTTGCCTCTTCTCAGGTCCGATCCAGTAGGGATATGTGCTCACACAGCCATTAGGGACATGCCCATTAGGCACATGCCCATCACAGATTCCAGAGCTGTGGCCAAGAGTACAGGATATGTGGACTGATGTAGATCTATATCATATGGCCACCCCGGGAGGTGCTGGAAAAACCCCACCTAGAATTTATGACCTGGGACTGGGGAAGGAGGAGTGCATAAAAGAAAAGAGACTGGTGTTAGCAGAACGGGAAATGAGGACAACAAAAGCAAAAAATGTTTATCCACTACAATCTTGTAATCAATATTTGTGTGTGGACTGAATGTGTTGCCCTAAAACTCACATACTGAAACTCTAATTGCTAATGTGATGGCTTTTGGAGGTGTGGCCCTTGGGAAGTAATTAGTGTGAAATTAGGTCATGAGAATGGGCCCTCATGGTGGAATTAGTAAGTGTACAAACAGAATGAGACAGATCTCTCTGTCTCTTCATCCTGTGAGAAAACCAGGAAAAATGTCCTTTCCAGAATCAGACAGTACAACAGTTGTTTCTGACTTCCCAGACTCCAAAAACATGAGACATAAAGATTTGTTGTTTAAGCCGCCAAGTCTGCAGAATTTTATGACAGCAGCCAGATTTATGATAATTTGTACATTAATGCTATAGTAAGTAACTTTAATTGAGTGTTCACACTATACCATGCTTGATGACTCCTTAACATTTTCATTATTATTATTATTATGCTATTGTTCCAAGTTTGAAAACAATAAAATGTTGACTAAAATCACAATATATAATATATATATATATTTAAAATATTGATTCCTAATGAGTGTAAAGGCATGATAATGAAATGGACAGATCCATGAACTTAAATATCTCAAATTTTCAGAAATTTGAAAACAGTCTTTAAATGAACAAGAACGAAAAAAAAAAATCTTGCCTCCTGTTATTATTTAATTGGCAAGTTAATCTGCTTTCCTATTTAATTTAAACCTAAATTTACACTGCACCACTGCCCTTTTTGAGTATACTAACTTTATGCCAATAGATTAAAATTTGTTCTTAAAACTATTGGCAGGATTTCAGGAAACAAAGACAAAAAAGATAAGATTGAGTTAGAAAGACTGAGCTTAGGAAACAGACGTGGAGGAAGAAAATAAGGAAATGTAGGAGAGAAGAAACTAAAGAAGGATGAACATACATTTTATTCTTGAATCATTCTTGAATATTCTTGATCAGCTAAAACGTTGTTTGCAATGGGGATACTTAGTAAGGTAATTTTAATGAAATTATTTTTAGTGTCTTAGTTTCTTTCAAATTGTTCTGTTAACTTGGAAATTTTTGCGTGTGGGAAAAAAGAAAAAGAAAAAGCACTGCTGAAAACAGAACAAACAGGCAAGCAAGCAAGCCTCACTTTCCCTGCTGGCTTTCAGTTTTCCCACTAAATGAAGAAACGCAGCAGAGGTTATCGTTAGACAACCAAAGTGCACAATTTCACAAACAATCCTGAGTGTGGGCTATAGCGCATGACCGTGGTCGATGTTATCTCGTCATGTTTCATGTTTTATATCTGTCATCCCGTGTTCAGGCTTTTTCTTTTCTTGCCCTACCTAGGTGTGAGAAAAAGTTTGGTTAAATGAGAAAGTCTTTCAAAGGTATTTTAACTTAAGGTTGAAAAAAATTTAGCCCATCTTATAGCATACAAACATATCTTGGAAAGTTTAAATAAAGAAGAGGGGTAAAAATTTGCATTAGATGTGTGCAGATGTGCTTAAGCAAAACGGGCTCAAAGATGTACTTGGATTACATTTAATTCTCTTCACTCCAGGATACATTCTAGTGCCACATCGAATTATATGCCTGTTTTTAAATCAATAATGGTATTCTATGTATAATGTGTGAAGACATGAAGACAGAGATAGAAATATTTTTATAATTATTTTTCCATCAAGTTCTATGTTGCTTATTTCAAATTCAAATAAGATGTTTCCACAGTGTTTGCCTCATATTGAATTACTTGCCTTGAAATAATTTTTGAAGGTGGCTAAAATAGGTCAATGAGAAATTAAAGTAACATATTGGAACTTTTTAACCAAATATTTATTTTACTACATATGTTATTCAAAGTTATGTAAAAACTCATAGGACTTATTTCAAATTTATTGTGCCAAAAACACAAAAAACAAAACACCTTTGTTTTATAACCTTATAGAAAGTAGGAATTATTTATTTATCTGTAGCAGTTAAGCCAGAATCAAGATTGCTGGGAGAAATATCAATAACCTCAGATACTTAAAGCTCAACATTCAGAAAACTAAGATCATGGCATCTGGTCCCATCACTTCACAGCAAATAGATGGGGAAACAGTGGAAACAGTGACAGACTTTAGTTTTTTGGGCTCCAAAATCACTGCAGATGATGACTTCAGCCATGAAATTAAAAGACGCTTGCTCCTTGGAAGAAAAGCTATGGCCAACCTCAACAGCATATTAAAAAGCAGAGATCACTTTGCCAACAAAAGTCCATCAAGTCAAAGCTATGGTTTTTCTAGTAGCTGTGTATGGATGTGAGAGTTGGACCATCAGGAAGGCTGAGCTCGAAGAACTGATGCTTTTGAACTGTGGTGTTGGAGAAGACTCTTGAGAGTCCCTTGGACTGCAAGGAGATCCAACCAGTCCATCCTAAAGGAGATCCATCCTGGGAGTTCATTGGAAGGACTGATGCTGAAGCTGAAACTCCAGTACTTTGGCCACCTGATGCAAAGAGCTGACTCATTGGAAAAGACCCTGGTGCTGGGAAAGATTAGGGGCAGGAGGAGACAGGGAAGACAGAGGATGAGATGGTTGGATGGCATCACCGACTCAGTGGACATGAGTTTGAGTAAACTCTGGCAGTTGATGATGGACAGGGAGGCCTGGCGTGCTGCGGTCCATGGGGTTGCAAAGACTCGGACACGACTGAGCGACTGAACTGAACAGTTAAATTAGGGTGGAATTTAGAAAACACCAAACTGTTTGGGAGGGACCAGCATGCCTCTGCAAGGTGCTCGTTCTCCGCCTTGGGAAAGGTCAGAGCGGTCCTCTGAGCACCTGGCTTCCTGACGGTGAGGCAGGGGCAGCCTGTGTCATGACTGACGGGCAGGGCTCAGACACACACAGCCGCAGGTCACAGAGCATGGAATCCTCTGCTCCACCAGCACCTGAATTCTCCCCATTTTCCATAAGCAGTGGTTAGGCTCATCATGTGGGGTAGCGCTGCTAGGTCGTCATGGTGAACCCAGACACATGTGAGTGAAGCTAGATGAATTCTCCTGCTAACCAGTTCTTTCCCTCTTACTAACACAAACTAGTTTAAAAATCAGCTGATCATCACATGGCAAGCCTGGGACAACAAATTTAGTCTCAACACCCAAAACTGGTCAAAATATCTTACACTGCAACTTCGAGCCAATCTATAACTCCGGGGCTCACTCTCTGTCATGTTTATGTAGAGGAGTCCCTCTGTCATCATATCAAGACTAGGCTTCTTACTTTCTCACTTCATCCTCCAGAAGACAGTTTTCTAAGCCTTAAAAAAAAAAAAAACCACAAAACCTTTTTCTTATACCTTAAAAAATAAATAATAATCACTACCGTCTAAAATGTATGATCTGTTGTTAAAAATGTGGGGGAAGGATCACGTATCATTAATGCCTTTAATACTTGAAACTATTCTGAAACCAGGATGATTGATGACATTTCAAACCACTCTAACTGCCCCTTCAGCTTTTTACCTGCTTCTGCCCTCATTCCTTTCTGCTCACAAGATCCTTTAGGGTAAAACCTCACCACTTTCAGATTCTTATTGTTTACCAATATATTTATCATTTTAACATGTTTTTATGATGAATCAACGTGTTCTTAACTCAACGGAGCCTTTCCCCCACATGAACACAACCAAATAAATATTCTCTACAAGCTCATTTCTAAATGCTTTTCCTATTAGTTTCTCTTTCAAGCAGAAGAATGAAAAATCTCTGACTCTGATAAGTGACCTGCCATTCAAAAGATCCTAAGGCACAAAGCCAATTTTAGGTCTTTTTTCTCATTTCCTTTCTAGGGTGACTGGAAATTTCACATTAACCAGACCGTATCTCTCTGTTTTTTTTTTTTTTTTTCTTCTTTTTCTCCACCTTTCCTCAGCCAGGTAGATTTACCTTCCCCGGATATGCTAATCAGTTATATGATCTTCTTTTTCCTTCTTTCTCATTGCACCAGACGTACTTTGTTCACATTGTAAGTTAACTAGACCAATCTCTGTCCTTTTATAAACCTTTGCACTGGCCAGCAGGAGTTGCAAGCCTCCCGTTCAGATCACTGTGTAACACTTCCACAGATAGTTTGGCAATATTTGCATTTTTTTTTTTAACTTTTTCCCTCTGACTGGGGGCTGCTTCCCTACATATTCAGACCCTTCCAAGATTCCATAAAGCACAAATTGGTTGTCACTAAGGCGGTAGTCCTGAATATTCATTGGAAAGACTGATGCTGAAGCTGAAAGTCCAATACTTTGGTCACCTGATGCGAAGAACTGACTTTCCCTGATGCTGAGAAAGATTGAAGGTGGGAGGAGAAGGGGATGACAGAGGATGAGATGGTTGGATGGCATCACCAACTCAATGCACATGAGTTTGAGCAAGCTCTGGGAGTTGGTGATGGACAGGGAGGCCAGGCATGCTGCAGTGCATGGAGTCGCAAAGAGTTGGGCATGACTGAGCGACTGAACTGAACTGAAGGTGGCTCAGTGGTAGAGAACCCACCTGCCAATGAAGGAGATGGGGGTCGTGAAGATTTCCTGGAGAAGGAAATTGCAACCCACTCCAATATTCTTGCCTGGAAAATCCCAACGGACAAAGGAACCTGGCGAGCTACTGTCCATGGGGTTGCAAAGTCAGACATGACTTCATGACTAAGGAAGAGCAACAGACTTTCAGTAGAACAATAATCAAGTGTGTACGGTTGACCCTTGCACAGCAGGGGTTAGGGCATTGATCCTGCACAGCTGAAACATCTACTATAACTTTTACCTCCCTCAAATTTAACTAGTAGCCTTTAGCTGACAGGAAGCCTTGCTGATTACACATTGTCAGTGAACACACACTTGTATGTTATATGTATTCTACACTATATTCTCACAATAAAGTAAAAGAAAATGCTATTAACAAAATCATAAGGGAAAATATGTTTACAGTACATATGTGTATCATTGAAAAAAAATTGTCTATCAGTGGACCTGGGTACTGTAAATAGGTGTTATTCAAGGATTAACTGTGTAGTTTGTATTTCTTTATATCTTATGTTTCTGCAAAAAAAAATAAAGTTTAGTAAAATTACTCTCCATCTTATAATCTAGGTGTATGAGAATTAAATAAGCAGGATATTTCCTTGCACAACTTATTTGAGTAGGACTTTATAAAAACAAAACTAAACTTCCAAGCTTAAGGGAAAGGTTAGATTAGATTAAGAAAACAAATGACCTAGCTTCACAAAAGAAGTTTAAGAACTTCACATTTTAGGAAATTAATTTACAGTCTAAAAATGAGCAAGTATGCTTGTCTCTGGGCTTCCCGGGTAGCTCAGTGGTAAAGAACTCACCAGCCAATGCAGGAGATGTGAGAAATAGCAGTTTAATCTCTGAGTAGGGAAGATCCCCTGGAGGAGGGCATGGCAACCCATTCCAGTATTCTCGCCTGGAGAATCCCATGGACAGAAGAGCCTGGTGGGCTACTGTCCATAGGGTGGCAGAGTTGAACACTACTGAGGCAACTGAACACACACACACACACACACACACACACACACTCACACTTTGCTCTGGGGCTTCCTGTCTTCACAGCCCTCCCAGAAATGCCATACATAGCCCAGCTGAGCAGGGTGGCCAGACTTGCACTCTGCAAGCCCAATTCTCTCTTAATGCTTAAGGATCCACTTTGCAAAGGCTGTGATCTATTGTAACAATGTATTTGAATGTTGCCTAAGCTGCCTCTAGTTTATCAAAGAAGCAATTTGCTTTCAGACCCTCTTTCTTCCACCTAACACCTCTATGCTCTGCTCCCCAGATAGAAGGGGCAAGATCGCAAGTACCCAACTGCTTTGCACAATGTCTAGCTCCACATAGGAATGTATCACAATAACTGTTTAGTCTTTATTGCCATCACTTGTGTGGTTATGAGAACATTATATTTAGAGCAGGGCAATTTAGGTTTGTGTTAGCCAGGGCTGGTGATCATCTCTTACCCCTGACCTTCAGGTTAATGAGAAGCTCCTCTGGGTAATTGTCCTCCCTCAAGACAGCCCTATGCTATGTAATCTTTATTGCTGTAAAATGACATTTAAAGTTTGTTTTACATGAGCAAGTAGGAGAACATTATTTCTGCAGTGAGCAATAATTATCTGCCTCCTAGCTGAAAATGCATGCTGGGGATAAATTGCGTTCATCTGGTAGCCTTTGTTTGTAAGACAAGTTAATTAAAAGAGGAATGTTGAAAAATATGTCTGCCCACTGCGTGCTGATGGAGTAATAATATTACTTTACCAGAAAACATTACATGCAAACAACTTTGGTTTTGTTCTGAAGTTATGAAGGAAAATGAGGTAAATGAAATGTTCCCACAAGCAAAATTTTGACTACAATAGAAGAGAATAGATGAAGCAAAATATCTGTTTATTCTAATCAAGTAATAAATGTCTAAAATTTCCGGTGCCCAGGTGGCATTTGTACTGTTTACCCTGGACAAGAAATATTGAACCTAACAACATGGGCTCATTAAAATATACAACTAATTCTCTATACTTAATATGGGCTGTCTGTGCTGTAATTGAGATCAGTGTCTACTGAAAATGTATTATCTATTTAATACAAGCATTTAATATTGTTATCCTCCATATGCCTTGCAAAGAACATGCTTGTAGTTGTATATTAAAAACTATTTTTTTATTTTTGTGGGTAGACCAATAACTCAAATTGGACTTTATTCAGCCTTTGCTGGCCACAGTAGTGGTGTTTAGTTGCTCAGTCGTGTCCAACTGTTTGTTATCCTATGGACTGTAACCTGCCAGGCTCCTCTGTCTGTGGAATTTCCCAAGCAAGTATACTGGAATCGGTTGCCATTTTCTTCTCCAGGGGAACTTCTGACACAGAGATCAAATCTGGTTCTCCCCGTGTTGCAGGCAGCCTTCTGCATTGCAGGCAGATTCTTTACTGACTGAGCCACCAGGTGATCCCCTTGTTGTAAATAGTTCATTAGTTTTTGCTATCAAAATTTTCCCTTTTAAAAAATGTCCTGACATTCAGTTCAGTTCAGTTCAGTTCAGTCGCTCAGTCATGTCCGACTCTTTGCGACCCCATGAACTGCAGCACGCCAGGCCTCCCTGTCCATCACCAACTCCTGGAGTCCACCCAACCTCATGTCGATCGAGTCAGTGGTGCCATCCAGCCATCTCATCCTCTGTTGTCCCTCTGTCTGTTCTCCTCCTGCCCTCAATCTTTCCCAGCATCAGAGTCTTTTCCAGTAAGGCAACTCTTTGCAACAGGTGGCCAAAGTATTGGAGTTTCAGCTTCAACATCAGTCCTTCCAATGAACACCCAGGACTGATCTCCTTTAGGATGGACTTGTTGGATCTCCTTGAAGTCAGAGGGACTCTCAAGAGTCTTCTCCAACACCACAGTTCAAAAGCATCAATGTTCCAGTGATCAGCTTTCTTCACAGTCCAACTCTCACATCCATACATGACCACTGGAAAAACCATAGCCTTGACTAGATGGACCTTTGTTGGCAAAGTAATGTCTCTGCTTTTTGATATGCTGTCTAGGTTGGTCATAACTTTCCTTCCAAGGAGTAAGCGTCTTTTAATTTCATGGCTGCATTCACCATCTGCAGTGATTTTGGAGCCCAAAAAAATTAAGTCTGACACTGCTTCTACTGTCTCCCCATCTATTTCCCATGAGGTGATGGGACCAGATGCCATGATCTTAGTTTTCTGAATGTTGAGCTTTAAGCCAACTTTTTCACTCTCCTCTTTCACTTTCATCAAGAGGCTTTTTAGTTCCTCTTCACTTTCTGCCATAAGGGTGATGTCATCTGCATATCTGAGGTTATTGTTATGTCTCCTGGCAATCTTGATTCCAGCCTGTGCTTCTTCCAGCCCAGCGTTTCTCATGATGTACTCTGCATATAAGTTAAATAAGCAGGGTGACTGTATCCTTACATTAAACTTTTATATTTAATCACTGAAATCAGGTTTCAATGTTCATACTTTGTATGAAATAATTTTTAAGCTTTCTTTTTCTTTTAAAAATTATCAGCCGCCCCTTTCATTTTGTATTTAAGCAATTGCTTTTCTCATCGCAGTTTGCCAACAAAATTCAATAGCCGTATCCCTATCTCAAGGAATGGAGGTAAATACTATCAAAGATCACATACGAATCAGGGGTACTTTCCCACTGAATTTGGGCTTTTCCCTGTTGTTATTTAAAATGGTAGGAAATGGCAACCTGCTTCAGTATTCTTGCCTGGAGAATCCCATAGAGGAACCTGGTGGGCTACAGTCTGTGGGGTCAGACATAATGGAGCATGCACACGCACACACATATTTCAAATGGTTCAGCAATGTGTATATTGCATCAAAAACCTTGACTTTTCTAAGAGTCAAAGGTGACATACTACTAGGGTTGGTTGATGACTCTAATTTGGTCCTTTTAGTACAAACACTGCATATTTGATCAATACTTTTAAGTTGATCCTTTAGAATTGCATCGTCTGATCTTCAGCACTTGGAAATGGAGGTTAAAGGGATATGGTCCATTAAAAAGCTTCCCCAAGCTTACCATGTTAATGTTCACTGACTTTGATTTATTTTAAAGAAATCTGTGGAGAGTCTTCATTTCTGACTCAGGATATTTGAAAATCTGATAAAAAGATTCTCATAAAAAGTGAGATATCAGATGATTTTGCACACAATTTCAGGAGATTCATGGACAACATGAACCTTATGTGTTCATGAAGCCCAGGTTAAGGACATTTGAAAGCAGGAATTCCAAAATTATAACATGATTTCCATTTTAAATTTCTTACCATCCTTATTCAAAATTTATTTATTTCCTTAAAATTATCTCTCAAGATGCTGGGTGATCATCAATTTATACTATTTTCACTCACTGAGGCAAAATGTTGGATTACTGTCAAGGGGATTTTCTATCTTTTTCAAGGTCAGCTCTGAGCTGAAATATAAAATATGAAGGGATGAAATAGCAGACCTTCCTCACCCTTCCCCACTCCTTTCTGTTCTATCACTTTCTCAGGAATCCACTTCTGCTGACAGCTCTTGTTCATTCTATTTTCCTATCAACCTACTGTCTACAAAGAAATTCAAGAATGATAGAAATCTATTCCTGCATCAACCTACCTCCTAGTTTTCAGGTGGAGAAACTTTGAAATGACTTTCATGTGGTCTTCTCAAAGTTCCTAGGACCAGGCAAGCAGTGTGAAGATGAGATCCAACATTGCTCAATTAACTGATGAGGCGCACAGCTTTTCATTTTCAGTTTTAACTTATGCAATTGATTTTTCTCGTGTGATCACACTGTAATAGTGGACTATTGGTCAGGCAATCAGGATAATATAGGTGCCATATATGGAAAGGATAGCCACTGACATTCATGCTGTTTCTATTATTTTCTGTGTTCCACTAGTAGGTTCACAGACCCAGTCATATTTTATGTGAATAGGCATCTAGATCCATTACTCAAAGATGGCCTTGTTTCCATCCTGAACTCAGAAACATAGGTCAAAATGTTACATGTAATCTCTTTACAAGTTGTATCATATTCACTTGGGAATGGCAAAACATAGGTATTACTCTATTAATAAATAAGCAAATATACTCATAAATAAACATGTGAATAAATGAATAAATACTTTCAGATATTCATACATACACACCTTCACACATCCATACATACATAAAAAGAAGATGTGGAATTTAAAGAGAGAAAAGGAGAAGGCTCACTTAAATATCAAAAAGTATCTGTTGAAAGAAAAATTAGAATATAATCAGAAAATAAAATATATGAAAGGAATGGAATGGCTTATTGCAATATTAAATTTTCTCTTATATGTAAACCTGGTCATTAGTATGCAAAAATATGGAATATTTTAACAGAAGTAGTAAGAAGGAATGTTTGACAATAGGACAATAGAAAAAAGGTAACATTTATACAAACCATCCCCTGTTTTCAATTATTTATTTACAAATGGCAGCTCACTTCATTTTTCTTGCCTGGAGAATCCCATGGACAGAGGAGCATGGTGGACTGCAGTTGACGGGGTCGCAAAGAGTCGGACATGCCTGAGTGACTAAGCATGCACAAGCAAACACTCCCCCCAGATTGAGTGGTTTAAAACGGTCTTTTATTTTGTACATGACTTTGTGGGTCGAAAACTGGGGAAGGACTGAGCTGGGCAGCTTTTCTCTGATCCAGGTAATGGGGCTGGGGCAGCTGGGGTTGCAGGATCCTCTTCTGAAATAGCTTTACACTGTGAGGTTTTTATACCTCCTTTTATTGGTTGATCCTTGTAAGGTTTCCAAATCAGGGAACAGACAGATTATTTACTCACATATTGACCCTAGAACTAGTTTGGTATATCCCCCCCTCCCAACCCCAGGTGATGCTGTGAGGGTGACGTGGACTCTGTGTATATGGAAGAATTGTACCAAAGAAGAGGAACCTTGAGAATGTGAGTTATTGGAACTTATGCAAACAGCTGGCACATATATAAATAGACTATTAGCACATATATAAACAGAAGCTACCCCTTCTCCCCTCTGCAGATACAGAGATAGAAGTGGAGAGAGAAACAAAACTCCCTCTGAAGAGAGGAGAAGGTCTCTGGCTTCATTATTGTTTGCCATCTAAAGAAATGACCTTGGGGGGGATAAATCTTTACGTCTTTCAGAAGGTCACTTTCTTTAGGGTTGCTATCCTCCCCACACTCACCTCCAGCAACTTTTATTCCTAAGACCCTAACTGAGCAGAACTGTGAACATACCCTTTCCCAGCACGGATGTCTGGCTCCCTTGCTCTTTGCCTGTTCTCTTTCATCCTCTCGCCCTTTCTCTCTCTCCATGGCATCTTCCACGATCTGCTCACAATGCAGGGTTCTCAGGAAAGCCCTAATGTTCACTGGCTTCCAAGAGGCAGGAAGCGGAAACTTGCCTAGCATCACTTCTGCTTGTCCTATTGATCAAAGCAGTTGCAGGGCCTCCCGAGACTCAGAGGGTAGGGAAAGAGTGTCTAGTTCTCTATGAGGTTTAAAGAAGCTGACAGGGTCACATGGCAGAAGACTCTCTCTCTATATATATGTATGTAAATATATATAAAACTGTGGCCATCTTTGGAAAACAGCCTCTCGCATACCTCCTAAAGACATTTGCAAAAGGGAAGTCCCTGCAGTAAAGAAATACTATAGTTGGAGAGATAGCATGCATCATACAAATAGTGAATAAAGAATAATAGCCTAATTCTGGTTAGGGTATAATCTACTAAAGATCTAGATTAATTCCCGAGGCTCCAGTGGACCGAGGTCCTGAGAGCATGCTCCAAGCCACAGGCTCTTGGACTAGTCCTTGCAGCAGTGGATTTGGCTTACGAGGCCCGAGAGTCTGAGCGCACTATGAATTCAGCTCCCTCCCATCTCTGAGCCCTGTCTAAGTAGGCTCCTCAGATCTAGGAGCTTGGTTTTACTTGGTGGAAAGCTTGGGACTTGGAGACTTCTTGGACTGCTTGCGGGAAGGTCTGCTCCAGGGTACCTCTCAGCCATTCTTCATTCCCCAGGGCATTGGCTAGCCTCTGGAGTCTCACAACCGTCATGAGATGCTGACAAAAAGTCCTGAGTCTAGTTCTCTCTCACTCCACTACTGATCCTTCCAATTCTGTTGGAGGGACTGTTCTCCTTTCAGGTTTTTGGACATACTTGAGATCTGCAAATGCTATTTTATGTTTTCTCCTTTTCAAAATTGAAAATGGCAATAGCCAGCCTTTATTAAGTTGTAAAGATACCACATATATAGACTAGGCATAAAGAGGCAAGGGGTTGATGGCGCAGACTCTGGAGCCATACATCTGAATTTATATTCTGCCTCCCTCTAGATGACCCTGGGCAAGCTATTTAATCAGCCCATGCCTCAGTTTCTTCATCAGTATGATTGAATAACAACAGTACCTACTCTCATACAACTGGTGGTAATGATTAAATGAGCAGATTAATGTAAAGTTCTTAGGACTATGCATGTTACATAGTAAACTACAGTAAGCATTATGAAAGTAATGGTTATCATAGCCATTGTTTCTTTTGGAAGTAGATGCAGTCGTGTCATCTCTTTGAGAAATGTGAATAGCAGGTGCCCACAGTGATGATGGATCACTGAAATTCAGGTTTTATTCTAAACAATGCTCAGCTATTCTTTGGTTATACATGGCCTCTGTGAACCTCTGGATTCACGCTGACTGCGCACGTGGTCAGAGAGTTTCCCTTGCTTTCCTGTCTCTGGATGTGACTTTCACAGTAAACTTCCTCTGGGAACTTTAATTCTAGGAGTCTCTTTTGTGCAACCTACCAGAGACCACTTCAGTCACTTAATAATGCCACCGTATTCTAATTTAATATAAAAGTGTACATTAAATATATGCTTGTATGTATATGGGTACACACACACATGCATAGACACATGCATACTTCATTTCTATAAGCACTCCAGCACTTTTTAAAATCATACTACTGACTTTTTATCTTACATGTTTTGTTTTTTTTTCAAATGCTCTCTTACTATTCCTTGTATGTTTCCTTACCTTTCACTTACTTTTATTTGACTCTCATTTCGTGAAAGGTGAGTTTTGAGATCTGAAATTATGAGGTTAAAGTAGATTTATGTCCAGTGATAAACTTAATTGAGACCTAAAATATGAGCACATAAATCACTATATTTTTATTCATTTATTACACATGCCTTCAGTTTATTTTATCTGTCATTAAAAAGTATGAGGTCAGCATGAGAAAGCATCTCATTTTGTTTCTTAACAAAATTTAATGCATAGACTGTGATTTATTTTCTACCGACATTACACTATTAGTGTGAGTTGTTGATAAGCAATTTACAGCAGTAGACAAGATCAAGGCCTACCCTTAGGCTGATTTATCATAGTTCATATATTTACTAACAGGCTGGCAAGTGAAACCTTTGAAAATATAATGAATTTAAAATGTCTACCCATTATATCTCACCAGGTGATTAGCTAACCTATTCCTTGTATATTTGTATCTTTCTATATTGTTTTGGAAGTAAATGAATAGAGTTGTATTACATCAATAAAATAAATTTCAAACATTCAAATGTTTAACCATTCTGAAAATAAACACAATCACATGCCACAATTTATTTTACTCTTAGTTTATTGTAATACTTTGCATTCAATTTATAAACTAATTACAAATTGGAAGCACACACACACGATGTTAGAGCTGAAAGGGAACCTTAGAAATGCTGTTGTCCAGCTTTATTTTATAGATAGATGGATGAAACAGCAAGAGACAGGAAATAACTTGCTCCGTGTAATAGAGGTAGTTTGAAGGAAGACTTGAACTAGGCTTCCCTGACCCTTTTTATTTGATAAAGTGTTTTCATTAGATACCATAGTATATCATACTGAAATGATGATATTTGTTTTGCATCTGTAAATATTAATTATTAGTAAATTTTCTAGGGGAAGACACTTTTATATGTACTTAGCAAATTAAACACTGTTTTATATTTATTGCTATTTAGTATCAAAAAGAAAGATACATACATGAGGGTGGTTTAAAAAAAAACAACACAACAGCACAGGCACCCATAATTGTTTAGAGAATAAATGGTAACATTCACTTGGGAAAGTTTTAAGAGGCTAACTCTCATTATTCATTGTGTGTTATGGAAAGTTTACATAAAAAGGACTGCATATCGTTTATGGGAATAAATTTTAAAAGTATATGATTTGCTTACACCAAAATAAGCAGAAAGTTGTCATAAATTCATTTTACTATCTCATTTCATCCATATACTGTGTTTTACCCATACCAGGGAAAATTTGAATTATTTTTCATTGAATTTTTACACATCAGAAGTATTCCCCTAAATTTATATCTATCATAATCATTCCTTTGAATGTGTATATCCATGAAGCTTTAATTAAGAAAATCAAATCTTTGGGCCAGACATTCAACTTTTCTGACCATCAAAACATTTCTTTTCTACTGAACTTTAGCTGTACTGTTGGTAAGGCTAGCCTGAAGACATTTGCCTAAAATATTGGCCTAAGTCCAATGTACTCCCTAAAAAGAGACCTTAGAAATGTGAATTGCAATTTATGACATTATAGAGCTTCCTTTATGGGATTATCTGAAGCTGAGAAATCAAATCCATATTGGAGGTCTAAGTTCTTAAACTAATATCTCATAGTTTAATTTAATTTAGTTTTTATAAGATGTATCATTCTGTTTCTAGGAGGAATAAGGCATTCACAACTCTCCTTTAAGAATGTTACAAGATCTGAAACAACAAACAGTTCTGGAAGAGATAATAGTTTGAGAAGATAAAGATTACTGCAACAAAGATTGATAACTAAACTTCCCTTAATGCATCTTTGCAGTTAAAAATATTAAATTATGTTTTGATCATTTACTATGGATGCTATAAATTTCAATGTAGGGTCAGCTTGAAATATAGATAGATAGGTAGGTAGATATATGTGTATGGGTGTGTGTGTGTTCAGTTGCTAAGTCATGTCCAACTCTTTGTGACCCTAAGGACTGTAGCCTGCCAAACTCCTCTGTCCATGGGATTCTCCAGCAAAGAAAACGAGTGAGTTGTCATGCCCTTCTGCAGAGAATCATCCCAACCCAGGGATAGAACCCGAGTCTCCTGCATCTCGTACATTGGCAGGTGAATTCTTTACCTCTGAGCCACCTGGGAAGCCCAGATAGATATATAGCTTTTAATTCTAACTGTGATTTACTTTCTTTTCTCTCTGCTAGCTACATTTCAAATAATGAAAAGCACATATATGTGAAAAGAATGCATTATGGTTATCTATATGAGAAATTGCTCAAATTTTGGTGGAATATTAAAGATTTTTAAATGCAAATGAACATGGTTGAGATGGAAAATAATTAACTTACACAACAGGATATGGCGTATTTTATACAACAGTGGTATTTTTAACAGAGTTTCCAGTATTCGTATTATGAACACTCCCACTATCTCTGTTGTGAGGGTACAGTAAGGTCCTGCCAGCAAGGCCAGGAGAAAAGGGTAAATGAGATAAGTGGGTCTGTGAAGATGACTGAATATAGGACCAGAGAGGGAGGGAAAATTCAAGGTTGATGTGGGTACTTGGCAACCTGGATTAAGGATAGAAGCATAAAAAGGAAGATAGATGTAGTAGAGCTGAAGCTGTGTTTTTAAAAGAAGTTTAGCTGAGGAGAAAAGGCCTTAGACACGGTGCTAAGGCAATTTTATTTTTTTCTCAAGTTACCTTTATTTCACGATGCTTTAAAATCATCCTTGCCTTGCTTCAGAAGAGTGGAGATGCTGCCTTTTTTTTTCTTTTTTTAATGACAACTATGTTGAGATAAAATTCGTAGAACATACAATTCACCCATTTAAAGTGTACAATTCAACAATTTTGTAATATTTTCACGGAGTTGGAAACCATGATGCAAACACCTTTAGAGCATTTTTACCACCTCAAAAGGAAACTCCTCACATATTAGCAATTGCTCCCCCTTCCCTCCCACCCCCACCCCAGTCCTAGGTAACCACCCATCTACTTACTTGCATCTCTGATTTGCCTATCCTGGACACTATTTTTACGACCCTTTCAAGTTGGACCCCAGCAAGGGTCGTCCTGCCAGGAGTCACTGTGGCCTATGATGGGCCGAGTTCAGTTCAGAAGCAAAGGAAAGCTCTGCTCTTTAAGACTTTTTTGACATGTCCACACTGCTATCTTTATCTTATCCCTGTTGGGCTGTGCTGGGTCTTCGCTGCCGCTAGCGGGCTCTCTCTAGTCGCGGTGCACCGGCCTCTCCTCCGGGGCTTCGCTTGGTGCGGAGCGCAGGCCCTAGCTGCAGGGGCTCAGTAGTTGCGACTTGCTGGCCCCAGGGCGTCCAAGCTTCTGTAGTTGCGGCGCAGAGGCCTATTAGTGGTGGCTGGCAGGCCCTAGAGCATGCAGGCTTCAGTAGTTGTGGTGTATGGACTTCGTGGCTCTGTGGCACATGGAATCTTCCTGGGCCAGGGATTGAACCTGTGTCCCTGCATTGGCAGGCAGATTCTTATCCACTGCGCCACCAGGGGGTAGGGAAGTCCAGGAAAGCTTTATTTATTTATTTTTAGCCAAAATGTGTTCCCTGGGGAGGTTTCCCATTCATCTTGATACAGGGTGCTTTTGGTGCTGCTCGCATCTGAAGGCGTATCCTCTGTACGCCTGCTTTTCCTCTTGTAGGCGGGCAGCGGGCAGTGGAGAGGCCAAGACGCCAGCCCACTGCTGGTGCATGGCTAAAGACGCTGTGGTAGCACTTCCACAGTGTCGTCTGTTAGGATGTCTGGCTCTAGGCTGCTGATCACACCATCGTGATTATCTGGGTCTTGAAGATCTTTTTTTTTGTATAGTTCTTCTGTGTATTCTTGCCAACAAAGGTGCATCTAGTCAAAGCTATGGTTTTTCCAATAGTCATGTATAGATGTGAGAGTTGGACTATAAAGAAATCTGAGTGCCGAAGAATTGATGCTTTTGAACTGTGGTGTTGGAGAAGACCCTTGAGAGTCCCTTGGACTGCAAGGAGATCCAAGCAGTTCATCCTAAAGGAGACCAGTCCTGGATGTTCATTGGATGGACTGATGCTGAAGCTGAAACTCCAGTCCTGATGTGAAGAGCTGACTCATTGGAAAAGACCCTGATGCTGGGAGGGATTGGGGGCAGGAGAAGGGGACGACAGAGGATGACATGGTTGGATGGCATCACCAACTCGATGGACATGGGTTTGAGTAAACTCCGGGAGCTGGTGATGGACGGGGACACCCGGCGTGCTGCAGTCCATGGAGTCGTGAAGAGTGGGACACGACTGAGCGACTGAACTGAAAGACGGTGGTGGTTTACAGCATTCTGGGCTTTCACGTGCACGGTATGGGAATGTGAAGGTTAAGAGTTCTGTACATGGTAAGGGTTCTGTACGAGGCACTTCTTGTGTTTCCTCTTCTCTGCGGAGGGATGGCGGAGATCCGCTGCCAGGAGGTGTGTTCTCTGGGGAAGGTCGTCACTGCCAGAAAGGAAGCTTTGTTTCTGATCAAAGAATGGGGTGCAAGCTTGTGCTGAAGAACGCAGGCCCTCCGGAAGGTAAGCGTGCATGGGTAGCGGGGGTGGGGTTGCTTGACAGGCTTCCTGTCGGTGGGGAAGGGCGGGCTTCCTGTCGGTGGGGAAGGGCGGGCTTCCTGTCGGTGGGGAAGGGCGGGCTTCCTGTCGGTGGGGAAGGAAGGGCGGGCTTCCTGTCGGTGGGGAAGGGCGGGCTTCCTGTCGGTGGGGAAGGAAGGGCGGGCTTCCTGTCGGTGGGGAAGGGCGGGCTTCCTGTCGGTGGGGAAAGGCGGGCTTCCTGTCGGTGGGGAAGGAAGGGCGGGCTTCCTGTCGGCGGGGAAGGGCGGGCTTCCCGTCGGTGGGGAAGGAAGGGCGGGCTTCCCGTGGGCTTGGTGCAGTCAGGCGGCTCCCCACACTGATCTCAGCGCCAGATGTACGAGGTCTGTGCTCAGCCCAGCACCTCCCGCCGACTCGCGGCGTCTTGCAGGGCGCTTGCAGGGCGCTCGGGCACACGCCCACAGCCCTCGGAGCTGAAGCGGCGTCTCGGCCAGCTTGCACGCGGAGCTCCTTGCACTGAAGCCTGGAGTGCAAGGCTCCCACTCCGGCGCGCTGTGAGCAAGCGAAACTGGATGGGCCACGAAGGAAAAAACAAACAAAAACACGTCAGACGCTACTACCCAGAGTCTATCTTCTTTTCCCAGAAATTGTTCGTGAATGTTGCCGGTGACAGTTTCATATAATGGGATATTTTCGAGGTTCAGCCATGTTGTAGCATGTGTCAGTACTTCATTAATTTTTATTCCTAAATAATATACCATTGCGTGAATAGGCCACACATTATTCGTTCATCCGTCAATGTACACTTGAGGTGGTTCTGCTTTTTTGGAAAATGTTAATAATTTGCTATGAACATGTGTGTAAAAGTTTCAGGTGGGTGTGTTTTTCATTTTTCATGGATATATACCTATCGGTAGAATTCCTAGGTCATAGAATAGGTTTATGTATAACATTTGGAGGAACTTCCAGACTTTTCCAGAACTGTCTTTTTCCCTCAAAGTGACTTCACTGTTTTTTATTTCTACCATGGTGTATGAGAATTCCAAATTATGCAACCCTGCCAACATCTGTCATCTGTCCTGTAAGTTATAGCCATTCTAGTAGATTCCAAGTTCTATCTCATGGTGGTGTTAATTTTTGTTTCCCTTGTACTTAACAATGTTACATATTTTTAATATCTTTATTGGCATTTTTATACCTACTTTGAAGAAATGTCTGCTGATATTCTTTGCACATTTTAAATTGGGTTCTTTTTATTATTGAGTTGTAACCATTCTTTATATATCCTAGATACAAGTACCTTATCAAATATATGGCTTATGAATATTTTCTCCCATTCCATGGATTGTCTTTTCTCTTTCTTATTAGGGTCCTTTGCAGCACAATAGTTTTGAATTTCGATGAAGTGTAATTATATATATATATATGTATACTTTTTTTTTTTCCTTCTGTTTTTGCTTGTGGTTTTTCAAAAGAGTTCAAAAGCTCTCTCTACATTTGGACTACCTTATCCTGGTCACATCTAAGAACCATTGACCAAATCCAAAGTCAGGAATATCTACATAGAGAGAATAGTTTACTCTTATAGGAGTTTCATAGCGTGAGGCCTCCTATTTAGGTCTTTGAATCATTTTGAGCACAATTCTGTATATGAATATCCAGTGTCCTAGCACCATTTGTTGATTATGTTTTGTAGATTTCTCTGTTAAGCTGTCTGCCTTGTTTGCTATTGAATCAAGCTCAGCCTCTACTAATTTGTGGCTGATTGCTCTGTTGTTTTCAAAAATAGCCTGGGGAGTAAATTACCCCTCAATATAATCTAATTAAATTTAGGTTATTTTGCAGGAATAGTTTATAAGGCCAGTCCTTACGATTTATTCTGAACCCAAGAGTGATCTTTAAAACTCTTTTCCTTGATGAACTCTGGTTGGCATATGACTGGCTGGCAAATGACTTAGCTTCTTCTCACTGAGCTACCAGCCTCTCTCTCTTAACTACTTAACACCAAAATCTCCCCTGTTGGCAATCATAGCCTTGGCTTGCATGAAAGTTCACTCTCTTAAATAAAGTCATTTCCCTTCAGGTGAGCTCAAAACCTCTCTATTCTTTTAGACTACCTCATCCTGGTCAAATCCAGAGCTAGTGCTCCAGAGTTCTGTAAGAGGTTGGCCATCAGATTTCTCATTACAGATAGGGTGCTGGGTAGAAATGATAGCCTCTGGGTGTCAGCTTGCCACTACAGATGTGGAACCCCTGCCCTAAGCAAGTTGGGGAAAGGCCGATCAGGTACCCCCTATTTTTGGCCTGTGGCTTCTGGGGTTAGCTCTTTGTCCTATGAGTGGAGGACCCGGTGGAGGAAGTGAGCCTCTGACCTCTTAGCCATAATGACCAGTAAAACGTAGCCCTTGCAACTTGAAACTTGGAAGGGGTGGTGATGTGATAAATGATGAGCTCTTATGCTTCCTGATGAGATAATGATATTCCTTGTCAGGGACTTAAGAGAAAAGATACCCCAAGTTTTTTCACATCTGCCCAGAGTATAGCTTCTAACACAGTGAGCTGGGGGATGGGGCAAAGGAGGGAGATGGTCAAGACTCAGGTGTCATAGACCTCCACTGTTTTACAGAGATCGAGCATACTTGTTTCAGCATTTTTTATCCTGAGAACATTTTCTGTGTGCTATTAGGGTAACTTCCAGATACTTTTAACGGTAGTTCTTTTCTTTTTGACATTTTTGCCATATTACAGCCCCTATTTATAGTGCTTTATTTACATGTTAACCCACTTTAATGCTCATGAGCATCTTATGAAATAAGTATTATGTTTATTTTACAAATAATGACACTGAGGCAAGTAAATGGCATAGCTGAGATTTCAGTTTAGGGAGTCTGGCTCCAGAAACTATGCTTTGAAGCATATACAACACTCTTTCTTGAAGTCCAGAAATGACAAGATGCCGTTTAACACCTAATTGGCAATCTTGGAAAGAGGAATCTTATTAAAGTTTTTTAGAGTGAAATAAGTTTCAATGGAAACAAGATCCTGAGCTTCAGCTATTATTTTGAGTTTTGGGGTGAAAAGCCAAAAGGAGGAATAATCCAAGTGGTTAAAGGTCGAGGGAAAGTCTCACTTTGTTTTGCTTTTGTTGTTCTTTAAAAGTTAATGGTGATCCAAACAAAGAGCTCCTATGTAGGAGAAATTAAATATTCAGGAGTTAGTGTAAATAATTGAATAAGGTCCCAGTGGTAGGAGGAATTAGGATCCAAAACATAAAAGAGATAGAGAAGTTGGGCTTTGGGAGTCTATTTTTTGGGGTGTGAAAAGTGATACTCTGCATAGCTTAGAGGTTGAAGGATTTCTTAAGCTAGGAAGATAATGATAATGAAATTTAAAGCTAAGAAAGAACTTCAAATCAGACGAGGACATAAAAAGGGAGATAAATATGTTTATTTTTTAATCAAATAACAATGTTGCCAAATTTCAATGGATTCTACAGATTTGACAAATATGTTATTAAATGTTTTTTCAAATACAGTAAAAATAAACATTTTCACATGATTTAAAAATAACCATGTTTTTAGAAGCTGTTTGAAAGTTTTGTTTATCTGATCAATACATTATATGTCTGTCTGTGAAACAAAGACTCGTTTTATTATTAGGTTAATAGAGGACATAAAAGAAAGAAACCTTAGAGATAAGGCAGATGTACAAGAGTAAGTAATAAAAAAAATCAAGCAAGTCATAGCCACACTTGGATTAGCTTATGTACTACCTGAAGGGAAAAATGTATGCTGTAATGAGATTCAATAATAGCCAATTACAGTAGATCTTATGAAGAACCAGTTAGAGGCTTGAAAACAAATATATCAAGTTCAAAAATAGTTTCTGAGAGTCAATTGAAGACACTGACAAGCAATTATATATCTACATAGGAATTCAAAATCAAATAAAGTTGGCTTAGTTATCCATATAGCTGCTAATTGACCAGATGTATCTCAAAATAAGACAATCTCATATTTGCATCATGAAGTAAATGGAATTGTTAAACCAATTTCTTCTTAAAAAAAGGAGAATAAAATGAAATTTTCAAACATTAAGATAAAATTCAATAACTGACATGAAGCATTTGTGATCATGTAAAGAGCTCTTGTAAAACTAAGGAAAATACATTGGCTTACATGTCCTACAAAAAGTCTTTAAATGTCTTTCATCAACTTAGAGGAACATGACAGTTAATAGTAACAAAGAAGTTGTATCCATTCAATATCTAAATATATGTTACAATATATACTTTATTATGAAGTTACATAAAAAATTGATGTGACATAATAAAACATTGGACAAAAAAGCACTAAGTACTTTCTCACTATCACCTTTATCGTTTCTTTTATCCTGTGATTTGATTTTCTACACTGATGTGAAAATTGAACTGAAAAGTAAAGTCCTTGGTTTTATGGTGTAGTTTGCAGGTTCATTCAGTTCAGTCGCTCATTCGTGTCTGACTCTGCAACCCCATGGACCGCAGCACACCAGGATTCCCTGTCCTTTACCAACTGCCGAAGCTTACTCAAACTCATGTCCATTGAGTCAGTGATGCCATCCAAGCATCTCATCTTCTGTCGTCCCCTTCTCCTCCTGCCCTCAATCTTTTCCAGCATCAGAGTCTTTTCCAATGAGTCCATTATTCACATCAAGTGGCCAAGTATTAGAGTTTCTGCTTCAACATCAGCCCTTCCAATCAATATTCAGGGCTGATTGCCTTTAGGATGGACTGATTGGATCTCCTTGCACTCCAAGGGACTCTTACGAGTCTTCTGCAACACCACAGTTCAAAAGCATCAAATCTTCAGCACTCAGCTTTCTTTATAGTCCACTATCACATCTATACATGACCACTGAACCAACCACAGCTTTGACTAGACTGACTTTTGTTGGCAAAGTAATGTCCCTGCTTTTTAATACACTGTCTAGGTAGGTCATAACTTTTCTTCCAAGGAGCAAGAGTCTTTTAATTTCATGAGTGCAGAGTGAACATATAGACCTGCTGCCGGAACTGCTGAGGAAAAAAGATCCGGGTAGCTCAGTACCCAGACCCTATTATTTATTTACTTATTTTCATTGTTTACATATAAGGCTGATGTCAGATAAGTTTTTATTTAGGAAAAAAAAAGTAATTGAAAATAATAGTCAATCGCTCAAAAGGAATGAGAGTTTTAAGCACCCTATAATTCTTTAATGGCGGCTCTTGGATTATCACTGCTCAAGCAAGTTCTAACCCAACCAAGACGCTGGAAGGCAGAGGACACATCAGACCAGCAAGGGTGATGAAACCTATGGCTGCCTGTTTCCACATTCTGGGCTTACCTGTGTAATAACCATAAGCATAATTAACTCATCCAACAATAATCCAGGCCAAGCCCAACAAAGACAATAGGGAGCTTTGTCAATATGAACTGACAAAAAGAGGAGGGCGGAATGACTGCTTTCTGGCCACATATAGGGAGAAAGGAATGCCTTGTTCTATCGATGTGAATGCCTGGAGAGCATAATAAATAGCCAATGCAATCTGTTCTGTGGGAAAGGCAAAGAAATGGAAAAAAAAAATAAAATAAAAAAAATAATTTCATGAGTGCAATCACCATCTGCAGTTAGTCCAAAAAAACAAAGTCTGTCACTGTTTACATTGTTTCCCCATCTATTTGCCATGAAGTGATGGGACTGGATGCCATGATCTTAGTTTTCTGAATGTTGAGCTTTAAGCCAACTTTTTCACTCTCCTCTTTCACTTTCATCAAGAGGCTATTTAGTTATTCTTCACTTTCTGCCATAAGGGTGGTGTCATCTGAGTATCTGAGGTTATTGATATTTCTCCCGGCAATCTTGACTCCAGCTTCTGATTCATCCAGCCTGGCATTTCACATGATGTATTCTGCATATAAGTTAGATAAGCAGGGTAACAATATACAGCCTTGACGTACTCCTTTCTGGATTTGGAACCAGTCTGTTGTTCCATGTCCAGTTCTTGCTTTTTGACTGGATACAGATTTCTCAGGAGGCAGATAAGGTGGTCTGGTATTCCCATCTCATGAAGAAGTTCCCACAGTTTGTTGTGATCCACAAAGTCAAAGACTCTGACCTAGTCAGTAAAGCTGAAATAGATGTTTTTTTCAGGAACTCTCTTGCTTTTTTGATGCTCCAGCGGATGTTGAAAATTTGATCTCTGGTTCCTTTGCTTTTTCTAAATCCAGCTTGCACATCTGGAAGTTAATGGTTCACGTACTGTTGAAGCCTGGGTTGGAGAATTTTGAGCATTACTTTACTAGCATGTGAGATGAGTCCAATTGTGTGGTAGTTTGAACATTCTTTGTCATTTTCTTTCTTTGGGATTAGGATGAAAACTGACCTTTTCCAATCCTATGGCCAGTGCTGAGTTTTCCAAACTTGCTGGCATATTAAATACAGCACTTTAAAAGCATCATCTTTTAGGATTTGAAATAGCTCAACTGGAATTCATCACTTCCACTAGTTTATTCACAGTGATGCTTCCTAAAGCCCACTTCTCTTCACATTCCAGAATGTCTGGCTCTGGGTGAGTGATCACACCATCATCGTTATTTGTCATGAAGATCTTTTTTGTATAGTTCTACTGTGTATTCTTGCCACCTCTTCTTAATATCTTCTGCTTCTGTTTGGTCCATACCATTTCAGTCCTTTATTGTGCCCATCTTTGCATGAAATGTTCCCTTGTTATCTCTGATTTTCTTGAAGAGTTCTCTAGTCTTTCCCATATTATTGTTTTCTTCTATTTCTTTGCATTAGTCACTGAGGAAGGCTTTCTTAACTCTCTGTGCTATTCTTTGGAATTCTGCTTTCAGATGGGTATGTTTTTCCTTTTCTCTTTCACCTTTATCTTCTCTTCTTTTCTCAGCTATTTTTAAGGCCTCCTCAGTCAAACATTTTGCCTTTCTGCATTTCTTTTCTTGGAGATGGTCTTGGTCACTGCATCCTGTACTATGTCATGAACCTCCATCCATAGTTCTTCAGGCACTGTGTCTATCAGATCTAATCCCTGAAATCTATTTGTAACTTCCTCTGTATAATTATAAGGGATTCAATTTAGGTCATACCTGAATGGACTAGTGGTTTTCCCTACTTTCTTCAATTTAAGTCTGAATTTGGCAATAAGGAATTCATGATCTGAGCCAGAGTCAGCTCCCAGTCTTGTTTTTGCTGATGGTATAGAACTTCTCCATCTTTGGCTGCAAAGAATATAATCAGTCTGATTTTGCTATTGGCCATCTGGTGATGTTCATGTGTAGTCTTCTCTTGCGTTGTTGGAAGAGGGTGTTTGCTATGACCAGTGTGTTCTCTTGGCAAAACTCTTTGCCCTGCTCATTTTGAACTCCAAGGCCAAGTTTGCTGTTACTCCAGGTATCTCTTGACTTCCCTCCAGCCCCCTGTAATGAAAAGGACATCTTTTTTTGGTATTAGTTCTAGAATGTCTTGTAGGTCTTCATAGAACATTCAACTTCAGCTTCTTCAGCATTACTGGTCGGGGCATAGACTTGGATTACCATGATATTGAATGGCTTGCCTTGGAAACGAACAGAGATCATTCTGTTGTTTTTGAGATTGCACCCAAGAACTGCATTTCAGAGTCTTTTGTTAACTGTGAGGTCTACTGCATTTCTTCTAAGGGTTTCTTGCTGACAGTAGTAAATATAATTGTCATCTGAAGAAAATTTTCATATTCCAGTCCATTTTAGTTCACTGATTCCTAATATGTCAGTGTTCACTCTTGCCATCTTCTGTTTGAGCATTTCCAGTTAATCTTGCTTCATTGACCTAGGTTCCTATGAAACATTGTTCTTTACGGCATTGACCTTTACTTCCATCAGCAGTCACATCCATAACTGGTGTTGTTTTCACTTTGGCTCCATCCCTTCATTCTTTCTGGAGTTATTTCTCCACTGATCTCCAGTAGCATATCGGGCACCTACCGACCTGGGGAGTTCATCTTTCAGGATCACATATTTTTGCCTTTTAATACCCTTCATGGGTTCTCAAGGCAAAAATATTGAAGTGGTTTGCCATTCCTTTCTCCAGTGGACCATGTTTTGTCAGAACTCTCCACCATGATCCCTCCGTCTTGGGTGGCCCTACAGGACCTAGCTCAGAGTTTCATTGAGTTAAACAAGCCTGTGGTCCATGTGATCAGTTTGATTTAGTTTTCTGTGATTGTGGTTTTCATTCTGTCTGCCCCCTGATGGATAAGGTTAAGAGGCTTATGGAAGCTTCCTAATGGGAGAGACTGACTGAGGGTGAAACTGGGTCTTGTTCTGATGGGTGGAGCCATGCTCAGTAAATCTTTAATCCAATTTTCTGTTGAGGGGCCGGGCTGTGTTCTCTCCCTGTTGTTTGATCTGAGGCCAAACTATGATGGAGGTAATGAAGAGAATGGCGACCTCCTTCAAAAGGTTCCGCACATGCACGGCCATGCTCAGCACCCCCGACCCTGCAGCAGGCCACTGCTGACCCATGTCTCTGCTGGAGACTCCTGGACACTCCCGGGCAAGTCTGGGTCAGACTCTTGTGGCGTCAGTGCTCCTTTCTCCTGGGTCCTGGTGCACAAGGTTGTTTGTGTCTCCAAGAATCTGCTTCCCCAGTCCTGTGTAAGTTCTGGTGGCTCTCTGGGGGGGTTCATGGTGACCTCCTCCAAGAGGGCTTACGCCAGACCCGGTCTGCTGCACCCAGAGCCCCTGCCGCTGCGGGAGGCCACTGCTGACCTGTACCTCTGCAGGAGACACTCAAACACTCAAAGGCAGGTCTGGCTCAGTCTCTGTGGGGTCTCCTGGTGCACACAAGTTTTTGTTTGAGCCTTGCGAGCATCGGGGGTGAGTGTGGGGTTTGATTCTAAACACGATTTTGCCCCTCATGCCATCTTGCTGGGGCTTCTCCTTTGCCCTTGGACACAGGGTATCTTTTTTTGTTGGGATCCGACATTCTCCTGTCGATGGTTGTCCAGCAGTGAGTTGTAAGGAGTTCTCGCAGGAAAAGATGAGCACATTTGCAGGTTACATGTTTAAAAATGAATGGTTTTGCAATGATTCTCTGTTTGATTTGTTATATTTGCCAAAGGAAAACTACCAACATATTCAAGTTTATTCGATTTTTTTTTTTTGTCTTTTGCAAAACAAACAAACCCTAGCAACTTTGCAACAATTGTCTTTCTGTAACTGAATAACCGCACAAAAAAAGTAAAGCCAGTCATGGGCTGGCTATGTGTGGCAAAGTAATCAAAGAGGCATGTGTGAAGAGGGAGGTCCAAGTTTCATTGCTTTCTAGCCTAAAATTACATCATTGAGTAGATGTTGGGTGAATTGAAGATGTTTGTAAAGTTCACCTTTAAACTTTTCAAAACAGAGTGTTTAATACTTGATAATTTGCAGGATGGAGGAGGGGCAGTGGCAAGCGACAGTTAAAGTGAAGATTATATGGGAAATATGAAACAACAGAAGAATAGTTAAGTGTGAAAATGTTCAAAGTGTAAGGTGATAAAGAAACGGTTTTAGGGTAGCTTTCGTTATCAGTGAACGAGACTGGGGGCAGTAGTCCCTTAAGTTTAGCCTAAAGTCAGGTCTATTTAAAAGAGGGGTAGTGACATCACAGGCAAAACAATAGAAGAGCGCGTTTTCTGACATCAGAGCTTTATGCTAAAATTACCCCTGCACACTTGGGCAAAATGTTCCAAAACTTTTCAAGACTTTACCACTTCATAGGTAGATAAGAATTGTATGTCCTTTTCCAGCACTGTGACAGGATTGGCATAGCTGATCGAAAAAGTCAAATACAGTTTCAAGGGTTCAGACTCAAAATGAATGTTCAGCCTGTAGTCAAAAAATAAAATGTATTGCTTATCTCTTTGCATTTTAGCTTTACTTTATCACTTAAGCTATTTTGAGGTATTCAACGTTCAAGAAGCATGCAGCCATATAGCTGCAAGAGTGTATGTTGTGGTGTTCTTTCTTATAAAAATTATATATATATATGTATATATATATATATATATACATATATATATACTCATCCATTATTATATGTAATGTTGATCACAATAAAATAGAACACACTTTAGGAATTAGAATGATACATGAATATTTGGTTGATATGAAAGCATTATCATTTATTTTTGGCTAAAGCTTGTTGCTGTTCAGTTGCTCAGTCATGTTTGACTGTAAGGACTGCAGCATGCCAGGATTCCCTGTCCATCACCATTTCCCAGAGTTTGGTCAAATTCATATCCATTGAGTCGGTGATGCCATCCAATCATCTCATCCTCTGGCGTCCCCTTCTCCTCCTGCCCTCAATCTTTCCCAGCATCAGGGTCTTTTCCAGTGAGTCACTTCTTCACAGTAGGTTGGAGCTTTAGCCTTCAGCATCAGTCCTTCCAGTGAATATTCAGGGTTGATAACTGACTGGTTTGATCTCCTTGCTATCCATGGGACTCTCAAGAGTCTCCTCCAGCACCACAGTTCAAAGGCAACAGGTTTTTTTTTTTTTTTTTTTTTGGTATGGCTCTCACATCCTATACATGACTATTGGAAAAAACACAGTTTTGACTCTACCAACCTTTGTTGGCAAAGTAGTGTCTCTGCTTTTTAATATGCTGCCTAGGTTTGTCATTGCTTTTCTTCCAAGGAGCAAGTGTCTTAATTTCATGGCTGCAGTCACCATCCACAGTGATTTTGGAGCCCAAGAAAGGAAAATCTGCCACTTTTTCCTTTGTTTCTCCATCTATTTCCCATGAAGTGATGGGACTTGATGCCACGATCTTTCTTTGTTGAATGCTGAGTTTTAAGCCAGCTTTTTCACTCTCCTCTTTCACTTTCATCCAGAGGCTCTTTAGTTTCTCTTCACTTTCTGCCATAATGGTTGTGTCATCTGCATATCTGGGGTTATTGATATTCCTCCTGACAATCTTGATTCCAGCCTGTGCTTCATCTAGCCTGGCATTTTGCATGTACTCTGCATAGAAGTTAAATAAGTAAGGCAACAATATACAACCTTGACGTACTCCTTTCCCCATTTGGAACCAGTCTGTTCCAAGTTCTGTTCTAACTGTTGCTTCTTGACCTGCACACAGATTTCTCAGGGAGCAGGTGAGGTGGTCTGGTATTCCCATCTCTTTAAGAATTTTCCACAGTTTGTTGTGATCTACACAGTCAAAGGCTTTAGCATAGTCAATGAAGCAGAAATAGATGTTTTTCTGAAATTCTATAGCTTTTTCTCTGACCCCACTGATGTTGGCAATTTGACCTCTGGTTCCTTTGCCTTTTCTAAATCCAGTTTGTATATCTGGAAGTTCTCAGTTCACATACTGTTGAAGCCTAGCTTGAAGGATCTTGAGCATTACTTTGCTAGCATGTGGCTAAAGCTAGCTGCAAAATAACTATGTGCATAAAAGTATAATATTTTCATTGAAGTGAAGTTGCTCAATCGTGTCTGACTCTTTGCGACACCATAGACTGTAGCCCACCAGGCTCCTCTGCCCAAGGGATTCTCCAGGCAAAAATACTAGAGTGGGTTGCCATTTCCTTCTCCAGTATTTTCATTACTCTCTACCTATTCTGGCTTCCCTTTCCACCACCAGTAATCTGAAGCTTTTAATGTATCTTTTTATTTTATTTTCCCCTTATTTAATGGATATCATTCATGTTGTGCCTGTGTTGTCAATTTACATAACCTTTGTTGTGCTATTCACCCTACTTTTTGCATGTATATTCTTTTTATGATGAACCTGTTTCTGTACATAAACATATTTTCACTTTTTCCTAAGTACTAGTTAGATATTTCATTTAACACATTTGTCTTACAGGGTTGTTGTGAGTGAATCCCCAGGTAACCCTCAATGGACATGAAGCATGATCAAGACATAAACCTTTGTTGTATAAAACATGACTTTTTAACATTTCAGTTCATTCAGTTCAGTTCAGTTGCTCAGTCGTGTCCGACTTTGCAACCCCATGGACTGCAGCACGTTAAATATTTCAACATTTACACCAAAGTAGACTGCAACCTATACAGACAAACTCATTCGATCTTGAGATTAAGGTACAGGAATGCCATATCAGCTGAGTAACTCATGATCCTGTTTTATTTTCTCAAAGAACTTTGTAAGACATAAATTAGTTGTTCCCTAAAATTTTGTAAGGGGATTTTGCCAAGGTAAGACTTGGCTATAAATGTATATGAGATCATTGTCGTTTTTAGTTAACTTATGAAACCCTAATATTAAGATAGTCTACTCAAATTTTGTTTCCCATTTTCCCATAGTGAACATCTTCATTTTATTAAATAGATACATTTATTTGACCATAAATTATGATAGGAATCTGTCTCATTCTCTTCATCCCCATCTTGCAGTTGTAAGTGCAGTGGACCTGTTTTAGGTTGTTATCCACCCCACAACTTTTTAATTGAAACCATTTTTACCTTTCATCTCTTCAGTGAAGTAGAACTCCTCTGTGTGGTGTCGCTGAGGAATGGCAAGACAGCAATAAAATGCTGACATCATACCATGTCTAAGTGTTCTGTGTTTAAGATCCCAGACTCTGGAGTCTCATTTTGCCAGATTTTTAATCTTGGCTCTGTCACTGCCCATTTGTGTGATCTGAAGCAAAATATTTAATCTCTATGAGCTTGAAGTGCATAATCTGTAAAATTCTAGTAGCAAAAAGATATATCCCATTGGACTATATGAAGATAGGATGCACTATTTCACTGGTTTTCCATCTTTATCCTACCACACTCTTAAAAATCAAGTTAATGGAGAATTCTAATCTGTGAGAGGCAAAATTAGAACTCTTCTTTTTGAAATGAGCCTTTTTTTTAAAGACCTATGTAATATTTTTATCAGAAAAGAATCACTGGGCTGCAATGTTAATTCTGCACTAAGTAGAGAGTCCCTTGGACTACAAGGAGATCAAACCAGTCCATCCTAAAGGAGATCAGTCCTGGATGTTCATTGGAAGGACTGATGCTGAAGCTGAAACTCCTATACTTTGGCCACCTCGTGTGAAGCGCTGACTCATTTGAAAAGACCCTGATGCTGGGAAAGATAGAAGGCGGGAGGAGAAGGGGATGACAGAGGGTGAGATGGTTGGATGGCATCACCGACTCAATAGACCTGAGTTTGAGCAAGCTCTGGGAGTTGGTGATGGACAGGGAGGCCTGGCGTGCTGCAGTCCATAGCATCAAGAAGAGTCAGACATGACTGAGCGACTGAACTATACTGAACTGAAGTAGAAGTTGTCAGTTTTATGAGGATGGGGTGAAGGTGTGGGAAACAATGACATTATCTCTTTTATAAATCACCACAATAAGCATGCACCTTACCATAAGCAAGTCGCTGTGACATGTTTTGGGCACTCAAGTGATAATTTACTGGGCATAGGTAGCATGGGAAGAGTGTCTCTATGTATTTGTAGTATTAGCCTAAGAAGAAACTTTGACAGACAAACCTAGGGTCAGATATTGGCCTTGCCTCTTACGAGCTTAGAACTGTATAAAAGTTAGATAATTTCTCTGAGAATGAGTCTGTTTGTTTGTTGACTTTATAAAATATTGCATCTTGAAAGATTATTTTGAATTACATCAAATTATGATATATCTAAATTTTGAGACTGTATTGATTTTAAATGTGGATTTATCATGAATGGTCCTGCCACCCTTATAGTTCAGCACTCAAGTCAAAATCTCCTGATATAGATCATATATTAATAAATTTGTTGTTGTTTAGTTGACCAGTCATGTTCATCTCTTTTGCAACCCCATGGACTATAGACCACGGGGCTCCTCTGTCCATGGGATTTTGCAGATAAAAATACTGGA